>NW_025215684.1:0-12803 GCF_010389155.1 Erigeron canadensis | reverse complement strand
ATACGGAAACTGATTTGGAGACAAATAAGGAACCTACTGCTGGTTTATCTAAGGATCAGGGGGATGAAAGTGATGATGAAATTGAATGTGCGTTTGATGCTCATGAGTTTGATGAACGATTTAAGGCTATGGCAGATTCTGAGGGGGCAAGCACTCCCATTTCAGGGGTTGCCTCATGTATAGCATCGCCTCATGGAACATAAGGGGTATGAACTTCTCCCCGAAACAAAATGAAGTTCGGCAGGTAATCAATGAGAATAAATTATTTTGTTTGTGCTATTCTCGAATCACATGTGTCTGTTTCAAAGCTGGATAGTATTTGTAGTGTTGTGTTTCTCATTGGAATTGGACGTCTAATGCCATGTGTGCGACAAAAATTCTAGAATCTATATGGGTGGGATCAAAATTGTTGTATTATGGTTGGATAATCAGATCAAGTTATTGTTAGGTCGAAAATCGACTAAGTATGATTTGTTCAAAATAGTTGAGGTTCAGTGAAGAAAGCTTGCTCAGGATTCTGAAGTCATTCAGAATAAAGCTCACTGAAGCTTCACTTCAGATTTAGAATCAACCTACACTGAAGACGTTCAGACTGAAGTCAAAGACTGAAGACTGAAGAAGAAGATCATCTTAGAAGCAGAGCTCAGAGAAGATCTTACCTGAAGTTGAATCTGAAGAGGCTCAGTGAAAAAGTACTTACAACACTTTTTCACTATTACGAGGAAAGTCTTTTTGCAGCTTTAACTACCTTTACCCGGTTAATTACTCTATACTGGGATTGGGAAAGTTTTAGCAAAAGGTTGGGAATAAAGTATGTCAAGTCACATCAAAGAAACTTACATACTTTACCTTAAACAAGCATGTTATGGATTTGTCCCACAAATCCATAAATGCATCCAACCATATTTGTACGGCATATTGCCATGTCATCAAGACATGTTTGCCTATAAATATAAGACTTCTCACACTTGCAAAATTGCTTGGAACTTTGGCAATTGCAACGTGGGTAATTCCTTGTCGCATAGATCATTTGTATTTCTGGGGTTGTTTAGATATTTTCACAAGTGTGATTATCTTTGTTCCGCAACAACTCTTGTATTTTGTTTATAGAAATAAATAAAATACATTGAAAAATACATCTCGACTCATTGCCATAATACTTGAATATACTAGTATTATATAGTTTCAAGCACTGTTCTTTATTGTTCATATCCATATCTGGATCGTGGTACTTAACTAGTCGTTATCTAGATTCGAACCACTGCCAGTCGGGTTACTTGATATACTTGTGTTTATTACTAACCTATTTTATATCTTGTTATATCTTGTTCTCTTTATACTTGTGAAGGTGGACTCACATTTGGTATCAGAGCCTCCCAGGTTGAATCATTAAATTGTTATACCTGTTTTGATCCTACAAGATGTCTGGAACCGAACAACCGAACCCAAACCCAAATGGTAACCCTAACAAATGTCAATATGAATCAAAATCCACCACCTCCACCACCAGTTCAACCCAGTGTTCATGTTCACTTTCCAAACAATCCGGTACCTAAATTTAATGGAAATAGTGACACATTCATTACTTGGAAGGCATGTATGCTCAAGTACATCGCTGGAGTTGAAAGACACTTGACCACCATTCTTGTAGAAGGTCCTTATGTTCCCATGAATGCATCAACTATTGTTTTTAACCAAGATGGGACCCCTAGGTTAACACCCAAAGAGAAAGATCATTGGTCAGAGGAAGACCATCGTTTGGCTGACCTAGATTCCAAATTACAAAATATGCTCTTTGCTGTCCCAGAAAGTTTAAAACCCACTCTTGTTTTACTTGATAATTCTAAGTTAATGTGGGAAGAATTGCAAACACAGTTTGAAGGAACAAAGGAAACTATCACCACAAGAAAAGTTCTTTGAATAAAAAATATGAAGCATTTTTTGCATTACCAAATGAATCTCTAACTGAAACATATCTTAGATTTACAAATTTGGTCAATCAATTAAAAGCTCTTGGTGTTACAAAAGACAAAGAAATTTTGCTTGAAAAGTTTTGTGATATATTGCCTTCTAAATGGGAGAATTTGATCATGGTTTTAAGACAAGGCAAAACCTTCATAGTCACACTCTGGCCTCCTGTATGGTGCCTTCAGATACACTGAGGAGAATAAAGCTGAGAGAGCTGTGGCTGAGCAAGATGCAAAGAATCATACTTCGACCAGTTCTACATTGGTTCATTATTCTGAACCACAAGATGCTGCCCTACTGTCTTCTGAGAGTGATCAGTCCGACTCTGTGAAGAAGATGGTAGCTGAATTAATGAAAGCTGGTATTTCTGAATATGCATCACATGAATGTGATGAGGATGATGATGATGACCTTGTTGCCATGATTGCCAAAACTTTTAATCATTTTAAATTTAAATCAAAGAGAAATGGCAAACAATTCTTCAAATAATACTGTCGATAAGTCCAATTTAGAATGTTTTAAATGTGGAAAGAAAGGACATTTTATGAAGGAATGCAGATCATCACAACCCTCCCATCACACACTGCCCCTAACCATTCTATTTTTCAGAAGCATGATGATGGGTACAAAGCAAGTACAAAAAGCTGAAAGCCCACATGGCGATGATGGCTCAGGAAGAATCCAACAAGAATAGCTGCATGGTGGCAGACACTGAAAAATGGGAGGATTCTGACATGTCATCTGATGATGAAGAAGAAGTAAGGGATATGTGTTTCATGGCTCGTGAAGATCATAGTCATGTTGTTAAGTCTGATGTTGAATCTGGTCGTTGGGTGGATATCATCATGAAGAAGGTTAGTACTTTGGTTTTGAGAAGGATGAAGAACAAAAACTGGATCTTTTGGTTCTTATAGAGGCTGACATAACTTATGTTGAAACTGTGCGTTCAGAGAGTATAAAAATGTTTGAAATAAATTCTTCTGAACTGAATGCTAGTCAGGCCAGATTAAAAGAACTGAAAGATGTTCAGTTGGCTTTGAAAAGTTATCAATCTCTGGTTTCTAAACTTGAATTGGAAAAAGAAGAACTAAAAATTATTTTGGAAAAAGAACAGAAAATATTAAATCTTGGATGAAGTCACCTTTTCCTGAAGCTGCCATTAAGAAAACTTTTGAAAATCAAAGAATCGCTTATGGCACTGGTGATCTTCATCTTGCATCTGTAATAACTGATTTGGATGCACTTCCTAAAGAAATGAGACCAGAGATCATTTTTAAAGATCTTGGAAAATCAAAAGTGATAACTGATCAAAACCAGGAACACTCTGAGGGCAAATCTGAAGCATGTCAGACCAGTGCTTCACAAGAAAGCAAAACCAAGAAGCTTTCCCCTCAGTCTTCAAATAAGGTTCCTAAGAACCTTTGAGAAGAAGAAAAATGTGATCCCTGCTGAGCCTTCTACCTCAGATTCTGGTAGAGCTCAGGTGTCTAATTCAGAGTCTATTTTGTTAAGGATTGAAAGTCAATTTCAGAATTTGGCTAGGCAAGTGCAGAGCTGTAATGCACGTTTAAAAATGTTGAAAGCACTCCCCAAAATCCCAAACAAAACCCAAAACTTTTTCAAAAGAAAAAAGGTTCCTGAAGTCATCAAACCAACTGTTTTTGTGTCATCTGAAATCATGACTGAAATTCCCTTTGATCCTTCGTTCCTTATGTGCCAAAGAAATCTGAGGCTGTTTAGGGAAAGTCCAGTGAACCCATCAAAAGATGGGTTCCCAAAAAGAACTAATCTTTGTGTATGTGCAGGGTGACCGCAAAAAGAACACTTGGTTTCTTGACAGTGCTGCTGGCAGAACCATGACTGGTCACAAAACCCTGCTAGAGGAATATAGGGTGCAAGAGGGGCCCTCAATAACTTTTGGTAATGATGAAAATGGACAAACTGAGGGATATGGTGTTGTGAACAATGGACAAGTCAAATTCACTAAAGTTGCATATGTGAATGGTTTGAAATATAACCTGATCAGTGTCAGCCAACTGTGTGATGATGGCTTTAAGGTTTTATTTGAGTTTCACAAGGCACCATATTCAACAGAGATTGGAAGGTAGTAATGATTGCACCAAGAAAGGGAAACATTATGTTGTAGACATGAATAGTGCACTTCTGAACAATGTTTTCTACACAAGGGCAGATGAGGACACCAACTGGTTGTGGCACAAAAGGTTATCCATCTCAATTTCAAAAATATTATAAGTTGTCAAGAAAACAACTTGTTGATGGAATACCAGCCATGTTTTCGATAAAGACAAACCATGTCCAGGATGTGAAATGGGAAAGAAGAAGAGAGCATCCTTCAAGACCAAGCAAAATTTCAGCATCACTGAACCACTTCATATGCTTCATATGGATCTTTTGGTCCTGTGAATGTTCAACAAGAGCAGGAAAGAAGTACACTCTGGTTGTAGTCGATGAATATTCAAGATATTGTTGGGTGATCTTCCTCAGAAACAAAAGTGAAGCTGCTGCTGAAATAATTGCCCTCATCAAGCAGATTAAACTCAAGCAAAAGCGAAAAGTACATCAGCTCAGAAGTGACAATGGCACTGAATTCAGAATCCACTCTGGAAACCTTCTGCACTGACACTGGCATATCTCAGAACTTTCTCCAGCACATACTCCAGAGCAAAATGGTGTTGTAGAAAGAAAGAATCGAACGCTGATAGAAGCTGCCAGAAGTATGTTGAATGAATCAGGTCTTCCAAAATGTTTTTGGGCTGAAGCTGTTGCAACTGCTTGCTACACCCAGAATCGTTCCATTTATGTCAAAAGACATAAGAAGACTGTATGAAGTGCTCAGAAATAGAAAGCCTAATATTGGATATTTCATGTTTTTGGATGTCCAGTATATTCTGAATGATTCCAGCAAATTGGGCAAATTTGATGCCAAAGCTGATGAAGGTTACTTCCTAGGTTATTCAACAATTCGCAAGGCCTTTAGAGTCTATAAAAAGACTTGAAAAGGTTGATGAGTCAATTCATGTTACCTTTGATGAATCAAATTCTGCAATCTTTAATAAACCAATCCCTGAACCACCTTCAGAAGGTCCTATCAGTTTTGGTGAATCTGATCACAATGACAAATCTGATCAGTTACCTGAACATGTTTCTGATCATTCCGATTCAGAACCAGTTACAAGTCAGCAAAGTAGCATTCCATTTATCCTTCAGTCACATTCAAACTACCCTCTGAATTGACTATTGGATCAGATGTGCGTGCTGCTCCTCAGATATCAGTATCCCCTGAATTACCTCAGAATGAAGAATTTCATGATGCAAATCGTGATTTACAAGATGATGAAGATGGTGAAACTGAAATAGTCTATTCTGAACCATCTCCTGAAGTAAGCCAGAGGAGTTTTCTTGCATGATATGGTTATCATGGTCATTACTCTAAATGGACTCGCTCACATCCAATTGATCAAGTGATTGGCGATCCAAGTAGAGGGGTTCAGACCACAAGAGCCACAAGCGATCAATGCTTATATGTCAGCTTCTTGTCACTGATAGAACCGAAGAAGAGATGACAAGGCTTTAAAAGATCCAAGTTGGGTTGAAGCCATGC
The DNA here is from genome assembly GCF_010389155.1 of Erigeron canadensis. NCBI lineage: Eukaryota > Viridiplantae > Streptophyta > Magnoliopsida > Asterales > Asteraceae > Erigeron > Erigeron canadensis. The sequence continues at coordinate 7,213 of NW_025215684.1, read as the reverse complement.
AAGAAGAGCTCAACCAATTTGAAAGGAACAATGTTTGGGAGCTTGTTCCATGTCCCCCCAATCTGAAAGAAAGAACCAATTAGGACAAGATGGGTCTTTCGAAACAAGGTAGATGAAGATGGTCATGTAATCAGAAACAAGGTCAGACTTGTTGCAAGGGTTATGCACAAGAAGAAGGAGTTGATTTTGATGAGACTTTTGCACCAGTGGCCAGACTTGAAGCTATCAGAATTTTCTTGGCATTCGCAGCTCATCATGAATTCAAAGTCTATCAAATGGATGTCAAAAGTGCTTTTCTAAATGGAGAGCTAGAAGAAGTTGTGTATGTATCTCAACCACCAGGATTTGAAAGCAAAGAGAAACCTCATTGGGGTACAGACTGAACAAAGCCTTATATAGTCTGAGACAAGCATCTAGAGCCTGGTATGATACTCTAACTCGACATCTTTTAGATAATGGTTTTCATAGAGGTGCAATAGATAACACTTTATTTATCTTACATGAGAAAAGTGATATCTTACTTGTACAAGTATATGTTGATGATATTGTGTTTGGTTCTACAAATGAAAAATTATGTGACAAGTTTTCCAAAATAATGTCTTCTGAGTATGAAATGAGTATGATGGGTAAGTTGACATATTTTCTAGGGCTTCAAGTGAAAAAACCAGTGATGGTATTTTATTAATCAAGAAAAATATGTCAGAGATCTTTTAAAGAAATATCATTTTGATTCTGTCTCCTCTAAAGATACTCCAATTTCTGCCCCATAATCTTTGGACTCAGATCCTAATGGAAAACTGTCGATCCCACAAAATATCGTGGCATGGTGGGATCATTAATGTACTTAACTGCAAGTAGACCAGACATAATGTTTGCAACATGTCTTTGTGCACGATTTCAATCTGATCCCAGAGAAGCACACCAGAAGGCAGTAAAAAGAATTTTTCAATACCTAAAAGGTGTCCCCAAACTAGGTCTTTGGTATCCCAAAAGCTCAAGTCTAGATCTCATGGGCTATTCAGATTCTGATGCAGGTTGTAAGATAGATAGGAAAAGTACCACAGGTGGTTGTCATTTCCTTGGTGGCAATTGGTTAGTTGGACGAGCAAGAAACAGACTGCAGTTCATTATCCACTACTGAGGCTGAGTACATTTCTACAGCAAGTTGTTGTACTCAGATCCTATGGATGAAGAACCAACTAACTGATTATGGTGTCAAGTACACAAGAACGCCAATATTCTGTGACAACACAAGTGCCATCGCAATCTCTCACAATCCTGTCATGCACTCTAAAACCAAGCATATTGATCTCAGGTACCATTTATTCGTGATCATATTTTAAAAGGTGATATTGAAATTCATTTCATTCCCACTGACAAACAACTAGCTGATGTGTTACAAAACCTTTAGATGTCAAAACTTTTAATCATCTCATCAGCGAGTTGGGAATGCTGAATCCTGTGTAGCAATTCAGGGGGAATAGACGAAAATGTTTTTACAAGAAAAGAAATTTTTCTGAGGGGAATCTTTGCCTCAGAAAATATTTTGTCTGAAATGATTCAGAAACCGAAGGACTTCAGAGTTTTAGAATATGAAAAGTTCAGAGTGCACTTCCTTAACCTTTCTCAGAACTTTAAATTATTTAATCTGAAGTTCATCTAAACCTTTTATTATATAATGGATACCTAGCTGGCAAGTGGACACGTGATTTTTACTGTTCCAGGATACCTTTTGCTGACGTGTCATACCACTTGCGCCGAAAAGAAAAATGATCATTGCTTTTGCATTAAAATGGTTGAATTTCTCTCAAAAAGTGGGGTCATGGCCGTTGTTGCATTAAATGCGGACGTGTCACCAAAAATTATTTGGACTTCAAACCCGATCAAAATTACTTTCAATAAAATATCATTATATTTTATTGGGTTTGAACTTCAAAATTTTTTTTATTTATTTTCAGGAAAAATCCTTTGTATTCCTTTAAAATATAAAACCTTTTTCCAAGATCATTCCATCATTTATTTCATTTTTCATTTACTCCTAATCATATCTCTCTCTCTCATTCTCTCAAACATTCAACATTCATTTCATCTTCTTTCATAACTTCAAACCCTAATTTTCCTTAACACATTTCATCTCCCTTCTTTCTTTCATTCTATCTTATATTCAATGGCTACATCATCAACTGTCAAAGAACCCAAAACCCTTATTGCTTTTGAATACTCACCACCCAAATCTGCAGTAAAACCCAGTCCTCAATGGCCAAGGATTTCGAATCCAAAACTATCCGGTTCAACATGAACAACTATAAGGCAGCCTTAATGCCAAATCTGAAGGGTTAATGGGCAGGATAAATGCGTTCCTTCAACGCTGCCCCATCTCCTACGCTCTAATGCTGATCAAGAGCAGTTATATCATCGATATTTGTTAGAACTTTGGTATACGGCAGAAGTTGCCAAGGATGAGAAGTCGATAGCATTCACGTTAAAGAAGGTACGGTGACGTGCGTATTGACGCTTGATGGTTCCGGGAGGCACTCCGGTTAAATTATTTGCCTCCCAACACCCCATATACAAAAAGACAAAAAGGGGTTAATTTTAGAGAAGTTTTGCTCGCTACCGGCCACAACAAATTCTAGATGATGATGGCAACTTGAAGACATCTGGTCATCTTTATTGCTGGTTTTAAGAGTTGCTGGAAATATTTCTGGACACAAATTGTGGAGTGTCATGGAGGAAATAGTGGAGGATTGGATCAGATTTCGTTGATCCAAGTCGAGATGGGTTACTATCTCTGGCATGGGATGAAGGTAGACTTTGCCGAGATGCTTTTGCACAGCTGTTGATGAAGCTGAAGGGGAAGAGGAGCATTCATATTGCCTTCCCAAGATTTTTAAGTTATGTTTTCTTGCCATTCTGGGAGAAGGACATTCTGACATCCTCAGGAGAGCTCTCAGACGGACTTTGTAAAGATCTCTCCAAGCTGACTGAGTCTGAGGACGAACCTGAGCTTTCCCCTCCATGCTTCGGTACTTGGTAACTATGTTAAAACTGACGCAGCACGACCGGCTGGCTCAGAAAGATCACTGGGCGGGTCAAAAAGAATGTGAGACCGACCAGTCGATCTAGTGGCAAAATGTTACACTTGTTTAAACCCAAAACAAGTTCTAACCTACACCTTCATCTTCCACTGATCAACCTGAGGATCTCCCAAAAGATTCCTCAGGAGGAGATGGTGAAGATATTGGTGTGTCAGCCCAGCACACATTAGAAGTTGAGTCTGCACATGTACTCCCTGTAACTTCACAAATCTTACACTCTTTGCATGCACAAACTTTTGATATTTCTCAGGTGATACCCAGAGAGATGGAGGTTTCAACTTCGCGGCCAATGAAGAGACTCTTGGATCCAGCACAAGGGTTACTGAGGCACAAATGGTATCGACTGAAGTTGTTCCACTTTTGACCAGTAACGATGCACCTGCTGAAGCAGCTGCTGAACTGGGTGCTGGCTTGGATTCTGGGAATCAAGACCAGAGCATATTGACCAGATGTAAATATCTGGGATGACGATGAGCTTCCTGAGGGAAACCTCAAAGATTTGAGTTTGATGAGGACTTATTGAGGGAGAATCAATCGATTCTGAGCCAACCCTCAACCTTGTTGACGAACCTATGTCACCACCTCTTTTGGAACAACAAAACAACAAAATGTTATCGATCTTGATCCACCTTATCAACCACCACCAATTTCACATCAACATTTGTTTCCCCAAGGTACAACACCAGCTTATGTTACCTCCGCCGTTTTTCAACCACCACTTCAATTCTTCACCCTCAATTCATGATGTTCCACCAAGGAGGACGTATGATCTGCCAGAGGTTCAAGAAAAGGATTTGGATTCTGAGACGATCTGAAGGTCCCTCAGAAGGATTTTAGAAAGAACTCTGGCAGGCATCAAAACAACTCCCTTTGTTGCTTCGGCTTTACTTTTCTGCTGCACCTCTGAGCATGGAAGCTCAGCTAGAGAAGTCACAAACTGAAGTCCAAAACCTACTCTTTCAGGTTGAGGGCTTATCTAAATCTCTGGCTGCCAACACCAAGTCTCTGGCCGAGTTGAAAGGTGCCCAGATTGCTATGGGTGCTGAATTTACAAGAGTTGCAATTAATGAGAGCTTGGTGGTTGGGAAGTTACATGAATTGGTTCAGCATGTAATGGTTTGAGTAGGGTATTGGTGAAGCTTTCAAGTTGACCAAGAGGGATGACAGAGTTCAGTTGTTGCGAATCTGCAATCCTGGATTCTTATGATACAAAACACATTCTTGGCGATTGAGAAAGAAGTTGGTGAGTTGGTCAAGAAGCCAAGTGTTGATGAAAAGTCACTTGGTGACTCTGTTGGTGGAAAGGTTTCTGAGACAGAAGTCCATTCTCTGAAGATCTTATTTCTCAGATTTCAGTCGGTGGCGAGAAAAGGTTGAAGAGAGGGTCAGGTCGATGGTTTCTGAAGTCTCCAAAGCAACAAATGACAAGGTTGACAAAGCTGTTCATGAACTAAAAATTATGTGTCAACACTTGATCAACAAGTTCAGAACCAGTCGAAGCAACTGGATGAAATCCTGGCCCTACTCAAGAAAGCACTTGAAGTTGTTACTCCTCCTCCCTCTGGTGCTTATCTGATGAAGAAAAGGGATTGCTGAAGGAAGTCCGTAGCATGAGAAGCTGAACCTGAACTCTACATTCAGATTAAGAGCTCAGTTTGCCACCATGTCTAAAGGCATTTCTGATAGTATTAACTAGCAGAATTGGGAACCTCTACAGGGCATGCAGAAGGTCATTGATTTATATGCTAAGATGCCTGCGGAGATTCCCAAAGGGGAAGTGATGTGCTAATTGGTTTGCTAGCCAGCTCTCAAGAATTATGAAGCGACCAAGAGAAAATCTGAATCTGAGGGGAACAACTGAAGAAACAATCTGAACCCCAACAATTTGAACAAGCTAAGAAAGACAAAGGCAAAGCTAAGATGGTTGAGGAACAAAGAAAAGGGGACCAAGGACTCTGGTTTTGTTGTTGGAGAAAATGTTGATGAGCATGGTTATCCATTGCCAGATTTGGGTGCTGATCAGAAAAGTTGGAAGCCCTTCAAAGACAAGTCTCCAACCAGTTCATTATGTGGAGAGAAACTAAAGAAAGGGAAAGGGCCCAACACTTGGCAATGGGTACCATTGATTGGTAGATGTTGCAGCTCTTGGTCTCACTAAGGAAAGATATCAGAAGATCAAGCATGATGCAAGAGTGCAGAAGGCCTTGGAAGAAATGGCCGAATATGAATATGGGATGAAGTATTCTCCCTTAGAACAAAAGCTGGACCATCTCACTTTCAAACTTTCTATTGAAGATCTGGTAAAGAATAGGAAGAAGAGATGGAGATCAAAAAGAAAGAAATTATAACCAGTGTTCTGAAGGTTGAGAAGGAAATCTGTAGGCCACCTCAGAAGCCCAAACTAACTAGCCCAAGGAAAACAAGAAAGCATGCTCGAGACTCTGACCTCTCTACATTCATACTATCTCTAAAGAAGTTGCTCAGGTGAAGGATAAACAGAAAAGGACCAGTATGATTATTATATGAAACACAGGTGTCATCCTGCAAAGATCCTTGATGTGCAAATTCTGAAGGAAGATGGTCTAAAATTGTTCAATCTGGTTGTGAAAAGAGAGGTAGAGCAGAAGAAGAATATGAGCAGGTTTCAGTGCATAAGTTTGGGTATTCTGAGCACAAGGAGATGATCACCGTTTGAAAGGAAAACCAAAGTCTCATCTAACTGGCGCCTGGATGCTGAAGATCCAACAGAAAATGAAGGCCAAAGTTGAGATGGAGGAAAGACTGTTTGGAAAGATCAATCTCCAAAGAGAAAGGCTACTGAAGCACTTCTGGCTCAAGGCCTGCGAAGAAGTAGTTGTATCTCTTTGTAAATATTTGTACTTGTAAATATTTTCCATTTTATTTTTGTACTTGTAACTGAACAATCATCTCAGTATCTTTATATAGTTACAAGTTACATCATATTATTAGGAAATAGTTTATGTTAGAAAATCAAACAAGAAATTTTCTTAAGGCATCATGATCTATGAGATGTCCTTAGAAATATTTCTACAACTTAAACAAAAACTTGTATTTTTAGAATTACAAACTTGTATAGATAGAAGTCTAAAATACATGAACTATTTTAGAACAAATAGGGGGAATTTGTTAGGTCGAAAATCGACTAAGTATGATTTGTTCAAAATAGTTTAGGTTCAGTGAAGAAAGCTTGCTCAGGATTCAGAAGTCATTCAGAAAAGCTCACTGAAGCTTCACTTCAGATTCAGAATCAACCTACACTGAAGAGTTCAGACTGAAGAAGAAGATCATCTCAGAAGCAGAGCTCAGAGAAGATCTTACCTGAAGTTGAATATGAAGAGGCTCAGTGAAAAAGTACATACAACACTTTTTCACTGATGACGAGGAAAGTCTTTTTGCAGCTTTAACTACCTTTACCCGGTTAATTACTCTATACCTGGGATTGGGAAAGTTTTAGCAAAAGGTTGGGAATAAAGTATGTCAAGTCACATCAAAGAAACTTACATACTTTACCTTAAACAAGCATGTTATGGATTTGTCCCACAAATCCATAAATGCATCCAACCATATTTGTACGGCATATGCCATGTCATCAAGACATGTTTGCCTATAAATATAAGACTTCTCACACTTGCAAATTGCTTGGAACTTTGGCAATTGCAACGTGTGATATTACTCTAAGTATTCTTACGAGTAATTCCTTATCGCATAGATCATTTGTATTTCTGGGGTTGTTTAGATATTTCACAAGTGTGATATCTTTGTTCCGCAACAACTCTGTATTTTGTTTATAGAAATAAATAAAATACATTGAAAAAATACATCTCGACTCATTGCCATAATACTTGAATATACTTAGTATTATATAGTTTCAAGCACTTGTTCTTTATTCTCATATCCATATCTGGACCGTGGTACTTAACTAGTCGTTATCTAGATTCGAACCACTTGCCAGTCGGGTTACTTGATATGCTTGTGTTATTACTAACTATTTTATATCTTGTTATATCTTGTTCTCTTATACATCTTGTGAAGGTGGACTACAATTCATGCACAAATTATTTTAAGGCTGATCAGAAGGTATTGTTGTGTTCGTT
>NW_025215683.1:0-20355 GCF_010389155.1 Erigeron canadensis | reverse complement strand
TTTAAAGATGATGAATGTAAGAAGCAATCAATGAAGATAATTATTCAATTGTCAAGTTATTCGTATTTCGTATCCCCAGCCATTGTGATGTATCTCACCCATGAAATCGTCTGGTATCCGGTTTTTCAGTAACCATAGATAACGAATTTTCAGCACAACAACTTACAATCAGTGTTGCAAACTTAGAGCTAAGACACTACTACAAAATTGGAGAATACCGACGGATAAGGAAACATCTATAATACTATGTAACCCCATATTCCATCCGTCGTAAAATCTACAGACATGCAACCGGTAGCACCCGAATGGAAGTGGGAACACATTGCAATGGACTTTATCACGAAGTTACCAAAGACAAGAGTGGTCGTGATACGATTTGGGTAATAGTGGATCGGTTAACGAAGTCGGCTCATTTCTTAGCCATTCGTGAAACCGATAAGTTTGACACCATGGCTCGTTTGTACATCAAGGAGGTGGTGTCCAAACATGGAGTTCCGGTCTATCATCTCGGATAGAGATACCCGGTATAACTCAAATTTATGGAGAGCCTTTCAACAAGCAATGGGTACACAACTCAATATGAACACGGCGTTTCATCCTCAAACGGATGGACAAACGAAAGAACAATACAAACGCTTGAAGACATGTTAAGAGTGTGTGCCATTGATTTTGGTGGAAGTTGGGAGGATCACTTGCCTTTGGTGGAATTCTCATACAACAATAGCTATCATGCTACCATTCAAATGGCACATTTTAGAGCCTTATATGGTAGGGTTTGCCGATCTCCCTAGCTTGGGCGGAGATTGGTGGTAGGGTTGCCGATCTCCCTAGCTTGGGCGGAGATTGGTGAAAGCCAACTCATTGGGCCGGAAATTGTAGTTGAAACAACGAAGGTGATCTCTCAAATCAAGGAGAGATTGCAATTGTGGTCTTTAAAGGAATCAACAATTACAATTAAATATGTAGATTTTTTTTTATCTTCGGATACCTATTAGATTCAAAGGTTCAAAACACATATCATCAAAGGTGTAAAACTGATCGAATGCTTAGGTAAGAAAAGAAATAAATACTTATAAACATGTTTTATGTCAATAACTATATATTTTTTAATTGGAATGACATCGCTTCTAATTAGATCATGCTAACCAATATTATTATAGCTCTCGCAACTAGCGGTAAAAACCTAGTTATATATATATTATATATACTACATCAACATCATTATAATTTTGATGTAATCTCAAAAGAAAAAAAATAATAGCAGAAAGAAATATAAGAAAAGGATTTGTGGATGACATCATCATCATCATCGATGGTGTATGTGACTGATTTGTGGTGGCAAGAGATCGATTTTAGATTTTGGTTCAGATTTGTAAGCATCAGTTCATCTTGGTGCCCCCTCAATTTACCTTATCACCCCATTTAATTTGTTGATGGAAAAATACGTTGTTGCCGGAAAATTTATGCGTCGCCATAAATGGTGGCGGCGGTGATGATGACGTCAAATTCTTATATTAAATCTGCCATCTGTAATCATCTCTATATCAAACATATCTGATTTCTCATCGGACTTCATCCGCGGTCATCACTTCCGGCCCACCCCATCGGATTTCGCCTCTGGTCAGTCCACCACTACCACCTTCAGTCCTTCACCTACCACTACAGCTCACCCCACCAAGAACCACCACGACTGCCACACCATACCCCGCCGCCGCACCTTTACCCTCCACCACTAGATACAAAAATATATATAAATACACATATGTATATATACAATAAAATCAAATAAACCTAAACCAATTCCGGTATCGATCCTGATTCATTCTTGAAAACAAATTAAGATTTAGTTGGGATGCCAGATTTGGGAATCTCATATTGTATTGTATTGGGAAACTTTTTTGTATTGCAATTTTTGAGGAACTGGAGGTTTGTGGGAACAATAATGAATATAACTGTATAAGTATTAGGGTTGTTGGTGGGTGAATCAGATGATGAAGAATAAAGTAGTCATCAAAATGATATGTTGTTGGTTATTGTAAAGGATAGATGAATTTTTTTTTCCAGAAAGTCAACCTGAACTCTATGTGTAGTTGTGTACAATTTAGTCAAAACACACAATACCGGACACGTCATTTTAATAAAACTAGATAGTGGTTTTGCCCCCCATAATATGTGAGGTTTACAAAACATAACCCACAATATACGAAATTAAAGATTGGTACTTCCTAAAGTAAAAACGTATAACTTAGTACCTTTACAAACGAAAAACCCTATTATAAATATCTTTACAAACGAAAAGCCCTATTATAAAATCTCTACTAAGGGGGCGTTTGGTAGGATGGAATCATAGAGAATGGAATGGTAATAGAGAATGAGAATGAAGAGAAAGAGAATGTACTTGAAGGAATCAAACATATTCTTTTGTTTGGAACCAAGAGAATTGAATTGAGATGTATAGGAAGAATGATTCTCTTGTTTGCTTGTATCACATGGAAAGGATATAAAGTGAACCCAGCAACCAACTTTACATATTTTTTCCATCGGCAAACATTGATTTTTAAAAAAAAAATGTTAAAGTTCTGATTATTAATTCAACAAATATTGGCTACTCTTGATGATATTAAAAAAAAAGAATATGAACAAAGATTAATTACGCATAGTACAAACTTTGAACAGATCAATACATATAATTTAATGCCCGATTCGACTGTAGCTCCAAAAAACGCCGACAACAAGTGTGAGTTATGTCCATGAAATTGAAAGCAGCTTAGTAAACATAATGACATTGGGGAAGATGATCTTGAAGTAAGAAGTTGAGAAAAAGATATATTCAGAGTAAAAATTGAGAGATGGGGGCTGGAGTACATATTATATGTGGTTTTATAATTTTTGAGAAAGAAGAGTGATGTTTGATTTGTCTTTTTGTGGTGGTCCTCTCTTTCACATGAAGAATGACCCATAGTTATATTTCTTATTCTCCTGTATTCCATGCCTTATTAAAGAATGCACAAGTGTGAAAGGGAATTGTTATCTGATTCTCATTTTTACTATTTTTCCATTCTCAACTCTAAACAAACAAGAGATTGTTCTTGATTCTATTCTTCCTATTCCATTCCTTCCTACCAAACATCCCCTAACCCCTTTAAATAAAATATCTTTACCTACACCAATTGATGTCACCACCATCGTCATCGTCCGTCGCCGCAATCACACCCCGTCATCGTCGGTTGCCGCCGTATTGCGCAGGTACCATGCTCGTATCTTTATGTAAATCTCTAGATGCTTAAGGTGTCTATGTATAATATTGTATCTTATATATTTCGATGTTTTAAGTAATACAAATCATTCACATTCTCATAAGGTTAATTCAAATGAAAAGTTTCATGTAAATTCGAGAGAGATGTGCTGCAATAACCTCAAGGGAAAGTTAGGGTTGAAGAATGGCATGAATCTAAAGTGTTAGGGACTACGAGAGGAAAGTTACCCGCGCGTTGCGGAGATGATGGAGGAGCTGGTGATGCAATGGCGGTGACGGTGGTGGTGGTGACAGGTGGTGGTGGTGGCGAGTGGCGGCGGAGATTGGCGGTGGTGGCACTGGCGGCGGTGATTATGGTACATCATGCATTAGAATATGTGGTACATCATGCATTAGGATTTGTACATTGTTGAAACTTAAAATCAATATTGAAATTTTAAGTTCAATGTTAAAAATCAAATGTAGATTTACTTTATAATATAGTATAGATATAGATTATGGTAGAATGGGCTGAAGAAAAACTGATTGCAGGGAAGATTCTGGGGCCAACTACAATTACTGAAATGTATGATGAGCGTTTGTCTAAAGTCTAAACTCATTCTTGTATTGGGGTTTGATAGGTGGCTGAAAATATGAAGGTTGGTGGCACCAATAAGGAGTTAGTGAAAAGACACCAGTGTTTTTATTGTTGGGAATTCGAATTCGAGCCACGATAACACTTCATTAATTGGAAATGAGTATTTGTGGTTGATTCGAGAGGAAATCGAGGAACTTAAAAGGTTTAAAGAGAGGTAAGTTACTGACTGAGATGCTCTTAAGCATCAACTACATGGCTAGTGCTTATAATAGTGAGAGGGAAATTGGATCACTGAACCAGCCACTCTTTGAATACGGGCTGGCAGAAAGTAATGCAGAATATGGGCTATCGGGAAGTAATGCGGGTCTTGTGAAACTCGCTGGAAGAAGGAATTGGATTGTATCTGATCAGAATGGTGTTACAACTTCCATTAACCCACAACAAATTACTTATATAAGTCCTGGGCTACACCATACCTTTAATGTATCTCTCCTTAAAAGAGCTTCGGGTCCTGCTTGTCACCACTCCTCTGTTACGGATCGAAACCATTACAAGGTATGAGACTTGTCTCACATCGGCTGTATGGGAAACCAGTGTGGGCTTATATACCGAATGGGCTCTCTCACCCATTAGGTTGGTCATTTGGGTTGTACTCCCATTCGGTATGTAACACGAGCACATCTGCCATATTTATAGGTAAATATGCTCTACACTTCTTGCATACTTTTGCATATCCGTAGGCTTACTACCTTCATAGTTCGAGCATCCTATAAATGAGGAATTCCGAGGCCCCCTGATGAACAAATTGGAATGGTATTCTGGTTTTCCTTCTCCACGCTTGTTTTTGCCCACAGTAAGTGTGCATCATCACAGACACACCAATTTAAATTACTAATTTGGTTATTAAAAAACTAGGAATTTGAATTATGCAACGAAGCAGTTGACAAACAACTTATCAAGATTGTGGTGTTTGTGGTGCTCGTGCTGACTTCCAGCTATACAGCAAGTTTGACATCCATGTTAACTGTCAACAACTTCAGCTGCTTATACTGATATCTATGAGATCATGAGAAGAAGTGAGTCAGTGGGGTATCAAGATGGTTCGTTTGTTGTTGATACGTTTTACAACGACTACAGCACCTTCGAGCAATATGACAACGCTTTCCATTTAGGAACTCTAAAGAGAGTAATAGATTTTTTTCTCCTAAAGAATACAATGTAAATCTTCTAATATTTAGAAGATTTATTAGAAGATTTACATTGTATTCTTTAGGAGACAAATCTTGTATTTTTTTTTATAGTTATCTCCTACCATAATAGGGAGACCCTTTTGTATATATAGGGATGTTATGTTAATGAGAAGAAAGCAAGCAGCTTTATAATCTACAAAACGACAGGCTTTGGTTTTGTAAGTTTCATTCCTTTGATCCCATTTGTCTCATTTTGGTCCATTTCACACCCTTTGACAACGAGTGTACTGCACATACAGGCATTTTCAAAAGGATCACCGCTTGTCCATGATGTTCTAGAGCAATCCTGCAAGTGTCAGAAGACCAAATTGCAAACATATCCAGACACTGGTTTGGAGATTCTGCCAGCTGCGATCAGCAAAGTAGGCCACATTGACCTCCGATAGGCTATCACTGGATAGCTTCAAGGGTCTCATCAACCGCGACTCTCTTGTTTTCAATAACCTAAAGACTGTTGCTATTGTAAAAACAGTTAATGAGTCTAAAAAAACAAATCAGAAAACACAAGCACAGAGGCAGCAGTCACAGATATTTTCAACAATAGCCCAAATAAACGTACACCCTCAAGAAGTAGGATCTTTCTCTCCTGGTGAAGGGCCTTACACAACTGAATCAGGGACTCTACTTCATGACATGATAAAAAAGCAAACAAAATTGGGCTATTTATATATAACATGAGGTGTGGTCAAACTAAATAAAATTTATAATACACGTTGGCTTACGAAGCAAAAGCACTAGTTGTACAAATAGAACCGCTGAGCTTGGGACTCCAAAACCTGACACTAATAATGGCATAGAAGTTGTAAAACAACCGCTAAGATAGATACATCATTTTGATGAATATGCATCTAAGATGGATGCACAAAACAAAAAACGTGATTTTTTGATTTTGACAGATCAATAATGTGTTGTTAACACTTAAATAATGATAATTAGTTTGCACTATGTTGTTTTATGGACTTTAATGCATCAAAATGATGTTTTAAGTGTTCTCACCGTTCTTATTTTAAAAGTGTTATCACCGGATTATTACCTATATATATATATATATGCATTGTATTAATAAATCATTACATTTGTATAATGATGCGCCTCTAGATATAATTATGCAAAAATATTGTACTTACCGAAGCAAGAACTTTGGACAATCAAGAGCTTGTTGATTATATCAAGGACTATTTCAAGTCAATTAAGCCCATGCTAGATGAAGAGAAGCAACATCTTTTAAAGTACAACAAGGATGATGCAACGCGCTACCTCCTCAAACAGCTCAGGATCACCTCTATTTGTAAGTCTCTTGTTCATTTGTTTATTATTATTTAGGTAGAGTTGCAAGGTAAATGAATGGTATTAATAGAGAAAACATGTTGGGGAATTTTGAGTGCTAATTGTGTGGAGCCATGACTATTAGATGATCTTGACATAAACGGGTCACTGATATAATATGCATGTGATTTTAAGTCCAGAAGTTCAGTAAGTTTAAATGTCTTGTTTAAGTTAGTATGTTAGCATGTCTAGTAGATTGAGTGTAGTTATTTTAATGGTTTACTCATGTTTTTTAGTATGTAAAGTTGGTAATTGCTTTGATAGAGTCATGAAATAAACGTAGGGTAAAGGAGTCATGGGTGCAGTTATTAGGATAGAAGTTAGTATATTTCAGCAGTTTTATATTCCCACGTTTAGGTTGTGTAAGTCTATATATATAGACTTTTTTTGTTGAATATATGTAAGTGTCTCTTTTGAAAGTAAGGAAGATGTTCTCATATTTTTCTCTTTGTATAATTCATAGATACAATTTGTGTGTGTAAGTAATTGGGGCCTGATCCTACAATGACTGATATGTCGTATTTTATACCTATTTCCTACGGTTTATATAGTTAAGTTAGCATGTTTAATGAGTCGTTTTGTATACATTTGTTGCGTTTATGGTATTTGTTAGTGTTCAGGTTAGTAGCAGATACTTGAGCGTATTTCGGAAGAAAACGACATTCTTGGGGTGAAATAAGTGTTACGGATGATTTCCGGGTCGTTTGGATGAAGTTTGGTAAAAGTCAACGAAAGTCAAACCTGGAATCAAGACAAGCTGCGCAGCAGCTTATAAGCTGCGCAGCAGCTATAAAACAGAAGAAAGAGCTGCTGCGCAGCAGCTGTAAAACAGAGAGCCGAAGCTGCGCAGCAGCTTAGTAAGCTGCGCAGCAGCTCGTCTAGTGGGTTTCCAGCAAAGTCAATGAAAGTCAAACGGTCAACCGCGGTCAGAAGGGAGCTGCGCAGCAGCTTATAAGCTGCGCAGCAGTTTATGTCGATCTGCACACTATTTTTGGGAAACATATAAATAGCTTGTTTTTCATCCCAAAACCCTATGTTACATTTGGCAGCCGTTTTATAAACCATTTTTGGAGACTTTTGATCAGATTTCTCATCTTTGAAGATTGATATTACAATTGGATTATCCTCGTTATTTCCGTTCAATTCTTTGTACTCGGTAACGATGAATTCCTTCATTTTGATTTGTTATTTGTATTTCAATATGAGTGGCTAATCACCTTTTCATCCACCTTGATGGAGTGAGACATTATGTAAGGTTTGCACATATTTATTAATTCAAGTGATTTGATTCAACATTTTGTCGTGAACTTAATCTATAATTCTTTGTTATTCAATTATTGATTGCGAATAATTTGTGCTATTTCTTAGTGACGACTAGGATTTGGGTACAAGTAATTTTGATTGCTTAGCTAGAAGCAATTGGTTCTATGACGGGTACGGTAGGGGTAGTGAATATTTGATAAGAATTGACGGGTGACGGTTGGGTACAATCGATTAGGCGAAATTGTTATCTGAAATGACCAAAACAATTGTTTAACTAGGGACGTTATAAAAGGCGTCTCGGGGTACCGGTCTTAACAACGAAACTAGTTTATACAAGAGAGTCGAATAAGTAGTTTAACTTGACGGGTACGGGGTTAACGATTAATTTGAGTCTCGGTCATTAAATCACTAAATTGAATTTGAACTTCATCAAATGTGCAATCCTAACATCTGTTGAGCGAGATCAAGATGGGTGACTTTTAAATTCTTGTTTTAAACTACAAACTCTTTTTCGATTAATCCTGTGGGATTACTAATTTCTCAACTAACTACCTGCATTGTGGCAATTCGGCCACAAGACCCCCATTTTACTTGAATCATTAAACGTTTTTACAAATTCTTGTTTAAGTCCTTGCGAACGATCTCGGCTTACAGTTTTTCACTATATTGCATACGATCAGGTACACTGCCTGTGAGTGTGTAGTTATCAGTATTATTCGGTAAATCGTGTTATAAATTTAAAGCTAGATTCGCACATCAAGTTTTTGGCGCCGCTGCCGGGGACTGAATTAAGTATTTGTGTTTTGTGATTCGATTCCTTGCATTTATTTGCGAGGAAGTTATTTGTTTAGTAGATTTATATTATTTGTTTTAGTATAGTTCTTGTAGTTTCTGGTGCGGTTAACGGTTTTTCTTGGTGGTTGTGTAGGTGCTTTGTAGTTGATGAACACAAGAACCTCTGGTAGACCTTTGCTTAGTCCTCAATCTAATCCAGGGAAAGCCAGACGACGCTTAATCAGATCAAACAACACGGAGCCTTCAAACACCGAAAACCGCGACCACCCGGACGTAGACTTGGATAAAATTACTCAAAGGAAGGTTCAACGTCCGGGGTGCACTTAAGTCCTAAATTCTCCGAAGGTAGTAGTTTGTTCAAAACTGGTGATAGTCAAGGGAAGAAGATAATCAGGATAAAACTGAGCATCAGGATTTAACCGAGATTCTTAAAGAAAATCCTCAGCCAACTCAACCAGTCAGAGCCAGGAGAATGGGTGATAGAGAGCCGGAAAACCCCAATAACCGTCTTTACGGTGACCGTAGGAGAAATGTCCCAACAAATAGGGGCACTCCTATTCGCCTTCCAACCACCGGAGTAAACTTTTCTCTAAAGGAAGTCATTTGAAAAGTGTGGAGGAGGAGAAGTTCGATGGGGACGAATAATGACCATATGGGCATTTGGAAAGGTTCGAGAAGATTTGTAGGTTCTATCACTATGGCGCGAACCAAGATGACAATGTGAAGCTTGAGCTTTTTCCACTCACTTTATGTGGAGGAGCTAAAGCATGGTTAAAGGAGCAGCCAGATGATCTGTATACCACATGGGATGAGCTTCGTGTTGGGTTCATGATGAGTTCTACTCTATAAGGACTCAGAGACAGTTGGAGAATAAGATCCGATCATTCACTCAAGATCCAGGGGAAGATGTAGTAGATGCCTGGAAACGATATAAGGAGATGATCAGGAATTGCCCAGGAAACAATTTGAACACGGAAGCAGTGGTTGAAATTTTCTATGATGGGTTATTAAAGAGAACTAGAAGGGAATTAGCCGGGGCATTTGGAGGTAGTTTGAACAATGTCACCCCAGCTGAAGGATACAAAATTTAGATGATATGGCCAAAGAGTTCTCCGATCGTGATGAGGTTGTAAGTAAGAGAACTAGTGGAAGACTGTAGCAAAGTTGGAGAGTAGTGAAGAATCAAGCTTGGTTGCTGAAGTCAAAGCCCTCACGAAGCAGATGAACGAGAGGTTTGACAACCAAGACGTGAGATTCAAAAGCATTGAAAGGGATGTCAAGGTGATTGCTGATGGGTGTGACTACTGTGGGGACATGCATTATTCAGAAGATTGTCCGGATAAGCCAGCTCAGGAAGTTAACTATGTCCAAAATCAGCAAGGGAACTTCAATCAGGGTACCGGTTACCAAAATCGGTCATCAGGTACTTCTTATCCTTCGTCCAATTTTAATGCTAATAATTCTGGTTTTGTTGGAAGCAGGTTTAGTAGGTTCAACAGTCAACAAAATGCGAATTCGGAATTGAGAGACATCATGAAAGATTTGGTAGGCGCTCAGAAAGCTACCAGTGAGAAGATGTCCTCTCAATGGGATGCTATGACTACTAGGTTGGATGGGTTGGCGAGTAAGCTTGAGCAAAGTTCGAAGAGTACTCAAGCAACGTTTCAGGATATTGAAGCTAGGTTGGAAAGGCTAGGAAACTCAAGCAGGCAGCCCGGTACCCTACCGAGCAACACTCAGCAGAACCCGAAACCTCAACAAAACAGCCAAGGATCTGGAGCTAAGTACAACCATCCGAATGCAAGAAATGAGCAAGTCAACGCAATCACGACGAGAGCAGGTAACTCTTATAACTCTGCAAATGTTTCACCTAATGTTGTTACTCCTCTCGTGCAGATTGAACCAGAAGTTGCAGTTGATGAAGAGATCGAGATGGAGCCAATCCCGGCCATTCCATCTAAGAAAGCGAGAAACCTACTGATGAGGCACCTCCCGTGAAGCCTTACAAACCGAAGGTGCCTTATCCTCAACGGTTGAAGCAAGGGAAGATAAAGGCGAACTTCAAGAAGTTCGTTGATCTGATTCAGAATGTTAACATTACTGTTCCATTAGTTGATCTCCTTGCAGGTATGCCCAACTATGCAAAGTTTCTCAAAGATCTCATTTCGGATAGGAAGAAACTTCAAGAAGATAAGACGGCAGTCATGAGTGCCGAAGTTTCAGCAATAATAAGAACGAGATACCTCCTAAGCTTGATGATCCAGGGAGTTTTCTTATTTCTTGTTCTTTTGGTCTTGAGTTATACAAGGCATTGGCCGATCTTGGGGCCAGCATAAATCTAATGCCTTATTCAGTTTATAAAAAGTTGTCTCTGGGTGCATTGACCCCAACCCGTATGAGCATTAGGCTCGCGGATAGATCTTTCCAATATCCCATGGGGATAGCGGAAAATTTGCAGATTAAGGTGGGTCATTTGATATTCCCGGTGGATTTTGTTATTTTGGAAATGGAGGCGGACATCAATGTGCCTCTAATTTTGGGCCGACCATTCCTCATGACCGCGGATGCCATCATCCGAGTCAAAGCTAAGGAAATTTCCTTAGGTGTAGGTAATGACCGGGTTATGTTTAATGTTGATAAAGCTCTTAGGCACCCTTACTCTTGTGATGAATCGTGTTTCAGGGTCGATGTGGTTGAAGAGAAAGATGCTTTGGAGAAGGAGCTTATGGACTACTTAGATATGGAAGATGGACAAGCAGTGTTAGCTTGTAGTGAAGAAGAGCATGAGTGGGTAGAAGAAATGATGCAGGAAATCATGGCTCTTGATGTTGATGAAACTCCACGGGAGGATGAACCTTTCGAAGAAATCAAAATGGTGAAAGTATCCGAGTTCCTACATCGGTTGAAAGTCCTCCCACCGATTTGGAACTTAAGCAACTTCCGGATCACTTGGAGTATGCATATTTGGAAGGTACGTCTCTTCTTCCGGTTGTTATCTCATCTTCTTTGATGGAGGATGAAAAATCTAGACTTATTACTGTGTTGAAGGCCCATAAAAAGGCCTTTGCATGGAAGATTTCCGACATCCCGGGTATAAGTCCAGAATTTTGTAAGCACACAATTAACTTTGTCGATGATGTTAAACCTGTTGTGCAAAGACAACGGAGATTGAATCCAAATATGAAGGATGTTGTTAAAAAAGAGGTTTTGAAATTGTTAGATGCGGGAATCATATTCCCCATTTCTGATAGTTCATGGGTAAGTCCGGTACACTGTGTACCGAAAAAGGGTGGGATGACTGTTGTTGTAAATGATAAAGATGAATTAATTCCCACAAGAACTGTTACGGGGTGGAGGGTATGCATCGATTATCGGAAATTGAATGAAGCGACCCGCAAAGATCATTTCCCTTTACCATTCATTGACCAAATGCTCGAACGGCTCGCCGGAAACGAGTATTTCTGTTTTTTAGACGGGTTTTCTGGGTATTTCCAAATACCCATAGACCCGAAAGACCAAGAAAAGACCACCTTTACTTGTCCCTATGGCACTTATGCCTATAGGAGGATGCCTTTCGGTCTTTGTAATGCACCCGGTACTTTCCAACGTTGCATGAATGCAATCTTTCAGGATATGCTAGAAACTTCCATGGAAGTCTTTATGGATGATTTTTCTGTGTTTGGTAGTTCATTTGAAAATTGTTTGAAGAGTCTTGACAAAATGTTGGAAAGGTGTGAGCGGGCACATTTGGTTTTGAATTGGGAGAAATGTCATTTCATGGTCAAGGAGGGTATTGTTTTGGGACATAAAGTTTCTAGAGAAGGGTTAGAGGTAGACAAAGCTAAAATTGATGTAATAAGCAAATTACCTCCACCTACAAATGTTAAGTCGGTTAGAAGCTTCCTTGGTCATGCCGGTTTTTACCGGAGGTTTATTAAAGATTTCTCCAAAATCACTAGACCCATGACTAAGTTGTTAGAGAAGGATGTCCCGTTTGTTTTTGATAAAGACTGTCTTGATGCATTCAACTTGCTTAAAGAAAGTTTGACCAATTCCCCCATTATGACTCCACCCGATTGGTCCTTACCATTCGAGTTGATGTGTGACGCTAGCGATTATGCCTTAGGGGCCGTTTTAGGCCAAAGGGGGGATAAGCACTTCCGCCCTATTTCGTATGCTAGCAAGACTTTGAACCCAGCTCAACAGAATTACACTGTCACTGAGAAAGAGTTGTTAGCTGTGGTGTATGCTTTTGATAAATTCCGTCCCTACTTGGTCCTTAACAAGACAATTGTCTACACTGACCACTCTGCCCTTAGGTACTTGTTCACGAAACAAGATGCTAAGCCTCGCTTGATTCGTTGGGTCTTGCTTTTGCAAGAATTCGACATTGAAATTAAAGACAAAAAGGGAGCAGAGAATGTGGCAGCTGACCATCTTAGTAGGCTCGAAACCCTCACCGTGAGGAGTTACAAGAGCATGATATTAATGATGATTTTCCTGATGAGTTTTTGATGAAGATTGAAACAGGTCCTTGGTTCGCCGATATTGCTAACTATCTCAGTTCAGGTGTAATTCCGGAAGAAATGTCAAAGCAAGAACGGAGGAAACTTCATACCGAGGCCAAACATTACTTTTGGGAAAATCCTTTTTGTTTAAAGTTTGTGCAGATGGGATGATCAGGAGATGTGTAGCCGATAATGAGACACGCCAGATTCTCGATGCTTGTCACCATGGGCCAACTGGGGACACTATGGAGCATCCGTCACTGGTAAGAAAGTTTATGATGCTGGTTTCTTTTGGCCTACCGTGTTCAAGGAAGCACAAACCTTGGTAGAGGTTTGTGATGTGTGTCAACGGCAAGGTAATATTTCCAAACGAGATGAAATGCCGCAAAACTTTATTCAGGTATGTGAAGTTTTTGATGTTTGGGGCATAGACTTTATGGGACCTTTTCTCCCATCGAATAGGAATTTATATATCCTTGTTGCCGTTGATTATGTTTCAAAGTGGGCCGAGGCGAAAGCCTTGCCAACGAATGATGCACGTGTGGTCATTCATTTCTTGAAAAAGCTTTTCTGTAGGTTTGGTGTGCCTAAGGCCTTAATCAGTGACCGCGGAAGTCATTTCGCGAATCACCAACTCGCTAAGGTGCTTAAGAGGTACGGTGTAAATCACCGTTTTTCAACCTCATACCACCCGCAAACGAGTGGCCAAGTGGAAAACACGAATCGGGCACTAAAGAGAATTCTTGAGAAGACCGTAGGAGATAATCCGAAGTCTTGGTCCACCAAGCTTGATGATGCTCTATGGGCATTTAGGACCGCCTACAAGACACCAATTGGGACTACCCCATTTCGGTTGCTTTATGGCAAGACTTGTCATCTGCCTATCGAAATTGAGCATAAAGCCTTTTGGGCGCTCAAGAATTGTAACATGGACCTAGTCGAGGCTGGTGAGTTGAGATCTATGCAATTAAATGAACTAGATGAACTCAGGTTGTATGCTTATGATAACTCCTTGTTGTACAAGGAACGAACTAAAGTGTGGCATGACCGTAGGCTTAGAACGAAGGATTTTAAAGTAGGAGATAAGGTTTTGTTGTTCCTTTCTAAGTACAAGTTCAAGCAACCCAAGTTGACATCTAGGTGGACCGGCCCCTTTGTGATCAAACATGTCTATCCATCTGGTTATGTGGAATTGTTTAAATCGGATGGCACTTCTTTTATTGTCAATGGTCACAGGTTAAAGTTTTACCATGAGGAGGAAGAAATTGTGGGAGTCGTCGTTGACGAGCTTCCCTTTTTCGACATGAAGCAATGAAGAAGGACGTCGAGTCTAGCTAGCGACTCGTAAATAAATTAAGCGCTTCGCGGGAGGCAACCCGTGCTTCTCGTTCTCTTATTTGTGGTTATTTTGTTTATTTATCGTTGGTATTGTGTTTAATAAGAACTTACAGGTAGAGTCCGCTGACACTCCTTTCGGTAAGTCGTTTCAAGAATAAACGAAGGTAAGTGTGGGGGTTCTTTGTCATCTGCTGTTCTTCTTTCCAAAGTTTTGTTAAGTTGTTCGACAGGTATGTTGTTGTCATACAACTTGTGTCGTTTTGAGAAAACCAGAAAATCTAAAAAAAAAAAAAAAAAAAAAAAAGAGAGAAAAGAAAACTGCGCCGCAGTCCTCAAGCTGCGCCGCAGCTAAACCTTTCTGTTTGAAAACTGCGCCGCAGCCATCAAGCTGCGCCGCAGTTTAACCGTTCTGTTTGAAAACTGCGCAGCAGCTAGGAGAGCTGCGCCGCAGCCCGTCAGTCAAACACAGTCAATTTTTTTCTTTTTTTTAGTCAATAAATAAGATTGTGGGGATGTTTTTCTTCACACACATATTAATTCTCTGAGTTTCCTTTTTCTTTTCCCTCTCTCTCGATCGGCCATAGCCACCTCCCACCAACCTCCTACTTCAATTTCTTTTGTTCTTTTAATCTTGCAACATGACTAGAACAGGGAAGGATGCCGCTACTTCTAGCCGCTCCGGCGAGGGGGTTCTCGTGTTTCGTCCGCAACTGCAGCTCCCGCCACACCTACTGTTGAGCTTACCCCCGCGGCTGTCCTATGGGCGTTCCAGCCCATCCGTGGCTTCGATTTCACATCTAACTCCGGAGAACAAGAATAAATGTACCAATCGATTGGCTACCTTGTACAATAAGGACATTACTGAACCTAATTCATGGAAAGCAGTATGCTGAGAAGTTTAGACGTGAGGACTGAGATCAATAATTTCTTTACTCTTAAGCATGGGGGAACCGATTCTGATGGGAATCGAATCGATCGAGATTTTAGTATGTGGTTTGATATCTTTAGTATTAGGGAGAAAGTATATAAGGAATGGTGTTTGGAGTTCTATTCTACCATCTCTGTTGATGACATTGATTCCGTAAAGAGTGTGTTTGAAGGTGAGGTGATTCATTTTAGGTGTGGGGTTTAAACAGGCATATGACCATCGCTGAATTTGGGGTGTGCACGGGGATGTATACTCAGGAAATGCTAGATGATCCTTTTTTCTGTAACCTTTTGAAGCATGCTGCTAGGACCACTACTGGGTTTCCTCAGGGATCGGGGGATTCGCGAGACTATTATACTCGCATCTCTGGCGGTAAGACTTGGAAATCAGTTTGTGGGGCAAACACGATTAAATCACCCCTGTTGAGATTGCTTCATAAGATGCTTGTTCACTTTTTGTCCAGCGGACACACCACCCGACAAACTGTATGTTGAGGATTTGTGGTTAATGAGGATTTTGCACGAGGGGAATCATGTGATGACAGCTTGTCCTCCGTATGTGCTTGCTAAGCACATGGGAACCAAGGGGGTGAAGGACTCGGGTTGGTTTGTGGCCACTTTGTCACAAAAATTGTTCAACATTTTCAGCTGGAAGATGATCGGGCAAATGTAGGTTTTAATCTGAATTGGAAACTGATGAAAGCTTTTACCTTCACTGAACTGGCTCGTTTTGGTTTGCTTCGGCCGAGAAAGAACCGGAATGAGCGTTACCAATTGATTGCTTATGATGAAGGTGACCAGGGGGACGATGACGAGGATGATCAAGAGGCCAGTGATGATGATGAGGAGATGGCTGATGCACCTGAGCAGCAGCCCGAGGCTACGCGACGCCCTAAGCGTCGGGCCACCTCTTCTACTGCAGGAGCATCTTCTTCATTTGTAGCTCCGGAAGGCTCGTTCGATCTTTCTCCTTTACAGGGTCTAGTTAATCAGATGTTGACATCCCAGCAACAGTTCCAGAATGACATGGCTGGATTCCAGACAAGGATGGATGACTTTCGACATCAAGTGGGCGATGATTTGACCTATATTGGTTCTAGTTGGGGAGAGTGGTTTATGACTCTCGACGTTATCAGCCTATGCTAGAAGCACAGTTCACCGGACAAGAGTATCATCCGCCTACAGTCATTCCAGCATATGATCCGCCGAGTATTTTTATTCCTCAGCAGCGGGTTGGTGGCGGTTTTTACTTTCCACCAGAACGCCAGTTCGAGATGCCTCCTCACCACGATCCTGGTGCTTTAGGGCCGGATATGCCGGTCCGTTTTGGTCATTATGCAGGTACCTACGCCGGGACGGATGCGGGCGAGACAGGCGCTGCGGAACCTTCTTTTGCTGAGCAAGTTGTTGGATCTTTATTTGATGTTGGTAACATTCCTGGTTACCGTCCGTACCCACCTCATCCACCCCAGTGAGCTACTTTTGCGCTGACGATGCTTGTAACCATGATCCGTTCAAGGTTTTGATATGTATATGCTGGCAGTAAGTTCAGCGCCATATGTGATTGGTATTTTTTGTTGCACACAAAACTCTCGCACCTTTCATTTTGTTATTCCGGTATGTGTTCTTATTCTTGCTTTGTCGCTTACCCTATTTTCCTGTTGTTTGACCGATCTGGACATTGAGGGCATTGTCCATCTTAAGTGTGGGGGGTGGCAAATAGGTTTAAGCTACCGGGTATATAACGTTTGTTGTTTTGTCATTTTGATTTCTATCGTTTTGTTGATATGTCCCTCTCGTAGGCCTTTGGATTTTATCTAGGGGTATGAGTTTCTATTTTGAACTCTTAACTGTGATGTGCATGTTTGAAACTGGTGCTATCAATTTGGCGGAATAATAGAAGTTAATATGATTTTAAACTTGACTTGAACTTGTCCTCGTGGTGAATTGCTTTTGACACTTAAGTTCATTATTTATTAAGCAATTTTACTACCAAATTTTCCTTGACAAAAGAAATGTTTAACTGGCGAAGTGTGTCTTGAACGGTTATTTGGCTATCCTTCGGGATTGATAACATTACTTGCATACTTATATACATCCAAAACACCAAATTGTGAGATTTCATCCTGTCACATATAGTTGTCAAGTAGCGGTTTTGGTTTGTTTGCCTCGTAAATACGTCCCTCTCTTAGGCTCTTGGATTTATTCAGGAGTAAGGGTATTCATTTTTTTGATGCCTTGCACTAGGATGTGCGTGTTTGAGGTATTTCTAAGCCATTTCCGGGTTCTCTTCTCGATAAGAGTGTGCTGGTGATGTGTTGATTCTAGAACTTGGCCTGGTGATCGTGACAAGTACATTGGAGAATGATTGGGCATTTAGGTTTGACCTTACTTTTTCTTTCTTTCGTTTCTTTTTCTTTTCTTTTGTATCTCTATAATCACCTATACAACCTTATACACTTACCTATACTTGCATATATACACATTTTCCTTTTTCTTTGAATCTTCAGATAATCTTATACACATATTCATTCCTTGTAATTTAGCTTTTCACCTTGTCATGTAAACTTCACCTAATTACACTTTACTATACCGTTAGTCTAATCTGGGGGCCATTGATTGTCATGGTTGTTTGAATGGTTTGGGAGATTCTTATTGGGTTGATTTGTGGAATGTTCTTATCTTTGAGAATACAAAAACGGGTTAAGTTATTGAAGATTGTCTTGAATTGTTCAAATAAAGAAAGTGAAGAGTTATAGACATGTTAATTGTTGGAAGAAAGTATTTACTAGTAGAGTAAAAATTGGTTCAATATAATAAAATAAAATAAAAAAGAGGAAGAACTTGGGCTACTAGTATGCTATTTATCAATCTCAAATGTCTAGAAAGTTTGTGTATCATTATCTATGGAAGATTTAGTTGATAATAAGTTGTTTGAGGTTGATACACCACTATGGTGTCAGGATTTGCGTGATACTTAAAGGTGTGTTCGCGGGATAGCATCTTATAGGTTGGTGGTGTGTTGGCAATCAATGGTTGGGTTTGATTAGACTAATCTGTACATCTCCAACATATACCTTATACTTTTGTTTTCTTTTCATTTACTTGTAACCTATAACTTCCCATTTCCATTGTAAATACCCGTAAATATATAGCCTTAGTTCGAATATACAATCACCCTTTATGCCTATTTCGACAATGTACTTGATCCTTGCGCCTCAATGGTGAAGTGACGATCCGAGATCAAGCCTATGGAAAAAAGTATACATCACAACTGAGCTATGAGTGATTCTTCATATATTCAACCCGAAAGTAAGTTATTGGAGTAGAATGATATTGGTAGGATCGTTTATTTCGTGTATGCTTAGTTGGTTATCGTGGCTTACGGATTGTTCAGGTATTGTCAAACATTTCGAGTTTTCATTTAAGATTAAAAACTGCTTCACCCGCCCTCTGTCAATTGACATGCTTGGTGTTGTTGCTTTTTGATTACTTGTCACTTGGTTGATAATGTGATTGTCAAGGAATGTTTCATTTAAAATTGGGATTTGCTTGAGGACAAGCAAAGCTTAAGTATGGGGGGATTTGATATGTCGTATTTTATACCCATTTCCTACGGTTATATAGTTAAGTTAGCATGTTTAATGAGTCGTTTTATATACATTTGTTGCGTTTATGGTATCTGTTAGTGTTTCAGGTTAGTAGCAGATACTTGAGCGTATTTTGGAAGAAAACGACATTCTTGGGGTGAAATAAGTGGTTACGGATGATTTCCGGGTCGTTTGGATGAAGTTTGGTAAAAGTCAACGAAAGTCAAATCTGGAGCTAGGAGAGCTGCGCAGCAGCTTAAAAGCTGCGCAGCAGCTACAAAACAGAAAGCTCAAGCTGCGCAGCAGCTTAAAAGCTGCGCAGCAGTTGTAGAACAGTGGACTCAAGCTGCGCAGCAGCTTAGTAAGCTGCGCAGCAGCTTGCCTAGTGAATTTCCAGCGAAGTCAATGAAAGTCAAACGGTCAACCGCGGTCAGAGGGGAGCTGCGCAGCAGCTTATAAGCTGCGCAGCAGCTTATGTCGACACCTGCACAACTATTTTGGGAAACATATAAATAGCTTGTTTTTCACCCCAAAACCCTATGTTATGTTTTCCAGCCGTTTCAAGTACATTTTTAGGAGACTTTTGATCAGATTTCTCATTTTGAAGATTGATATTACAATTGGATTATCCTCGTTATTTCCGTTCAATCCTTTGTACTAGGTAACGATGAATTCCTTCATTTTGTTTTGTTATTTGTATTTCAATATGAGTGGCTAATCACCTTTTCATTCATCTTGATGGAGTGAGACATTATGTGGGGATTGCACAATATTTATTAATTCAAGTGATTTGATTTAACATTTTGTCGTGAACTTAATCTATTAATTCTTTGTTATTCAATTATTGATTGCGGATAATTTGTGCTTGTTTCTTAGTGACGACTAGGATTTGGGTACAAGTTATTTTGATTGTTTTGCTAGAAGCAATTGGTTCTATGACGGGTACGGTAGGGGGCAGTGAATATTTGATAAGAATTGACGGATTGACGGTTGGGTACAATCGATTAGGCAAAATTGTTATCTGAAATGATCAAAACAATTGTTTAACTAGGGAAATTATAAAAAGGCGTCGTGGGGTACCGGTCTAATAACGAACCTAGTTTATATAAGAGAGTCGAATAAGTAGTTAACTTAACGGGTACGGAGTTAACGATTAATTTGAGTCTCGGTCATTAAATCACTAAATTGAATTTGAACTTCATCAAATGTGCAATCCTAACATTCTGTTGAGCGAAATCAAGATGGGTGACTTTTAAATTTTTGTTATAAACTATAAACTCTTTTCGATTAATCCTGTGGGATTACTAATTTCCAACTGACTATTTGCATCGTGGCAATTCGGCCACGAAAACCCCCCATTTTACTTGAATCATTGAACGTCTTTACAAATGCTTGTTTAAGTCCTTGCGAACGATCTCGGCTTACCAGTTATTCACTATACTGCATACGATCAGGTACACTGCCTGTGAGTGTGTAGTAATCAGAATTAATCGGTAAATCGTGTTATACATTTAAAGCTAGATTT
>NW_025215682.1:0-9827 GCF_010389155.1 Erigeron canadensis | reverse complement strand
TTTTGTTTTGATTGTAAGGCGAAGGGAGGAAAGCACTGACATCCAAAACACGAAGAAAGATAGATCAGGTTTGCTTTTGAAAATGTATTCAAATGGAGATGTGTTAGAAATGGTAAGTAGGCATGCGATTATAAGATAGAAGCAGTTTCAAAAGCATAATGCCAGAATCGTTGTAGAACATGAGATTGTTCCATTAATGTAAGCCGGTTTGTAACAACCGTACTTTTAATATTATAATGTGCTAGTTAGGTTTCTATGTCCCGCAAGCCATAGTTATACTTGAAGCTAGTAGGTAATGCCCCAAATTAGTAATCTAAAGCTAATAATATGTATAAGAATTTCCTAACGAAATACCTCGGAACGAAATTTTAGAGGTGATCAATCGATACGATAATAACAACTTAAGACTCCCAAATTGAGATACCAATCAAAATTCCTATGGAATGCCCAACAAATCAAAAATAAAACCAAATCAAGAAGATATGATCATGATAAATAAAATTTTCAACTAAAAATATAATTGGAAGAATTATGTACGTAAAAGCGTCGAAAACTTAATAAGTAAGCATATAAGCTTAAAAATTAATACAAATCTACAACCAATGACCTATGTAATCAACTAAAAATACAAAAATATATCCATACACATAAATATACATGACTTATACCATATATACATATTCCTAACTAAAACAACCAATACTTACATTTAACTAACTAACACCTACAAAACAAATACAAAATTTACATATTTACACTTATACTTACACTAATTTATACAAAAAAAAAAATAAAAACTCTTCAATATTTCCCCCCCCCCCCCATGGCCGCCCCTTTCCCCCCTCTCACACTCCACATTTTGAATATTACTCCTTCCAACTCCCCCTTGAAACTCACACAAAACACACTCTTCACTTTCTACACACACCAACTTTATTTTCTCTCTCAAAACTCTCCTCTCCTCCCTCTCTTCTTCTTGATTTCGGCAGCCACAAAACAAAGGGAAGAACAAAGCTAAACTCATCTAAAACTTGTTAATAATAAGGGTTTAGATTAGATTAAGCAAGGTGGTGTTAAGCTAAGTTTAAGGGTTAATATAAGGTTGAATCAAGGGTTATTTGGTTCAAGAAAGGCCACGATTTTCTGCCATCTTTCTTCATCTCAAAGTGTTCTTCAAGGGTATATATCTTCATCTCTTGTTAGATTAATCTTATTCTAGTTCATATTAAAAGGTTTTATCAAAAGTCCATGTTTTCTTCATGTTTCTCTTGAATATACACTTGGTGAGGGCAAAGTTGATAGGATCCTTCTTTCCATGCTCATGCATGTTGAATCCATGAAGAAATCCAAGGATTCAACTAGTTAAGACCCAAAAGTGTAGTTATATATTATATAGCTTTTGATATGATTTTTTCCTTTGAAAGATGGATATATTCATACATATTATGAAGTTAATATTTCTGGAAATATTTATAAAATATAGATTTTATTGATAAAGTGTTGGATCTATGAAAGTTAGCATCAAAAAGGTGGATATGTGTTGATTAGTTGTAAAGTAACTTTTATATAAAAAGATGAACATATTTATATAATGTTTATGTATATTCTGGAAAATTTCATAAAAATACATTTTTATGTTGATGGATTGTTGTTGGATAAAGATTTGTTGTTAAAAATGATGAGATGATTACATGCATGCTAGATTTAAGAAAGTTGGATGGTTGTTTGGACTATGAGGTGAAGCTAGACTTGTGTCAACTGAAAAATAGGTTAAAAGTCATGCAAATATTCTGGAAAAATTCACAAAATATCAATTATATAAAGCTTGGGTCAAAACAAGTTAAAATATGCTTGAAATCGAAAACCGAAAGCTTGTTAAAATGCATTTTGAGCACACACATGCACCATAACTTTATGACCATGAAAATGTGATGAACATACTGGAAATATGACATATTAAAGTATAAAACTCAATTCATTTGATGCATGGCAAGAATAAGCTCAAAAACCGTCTTTTCGGGTCAAATAATCACTAACCGAAAGCACTAAATTGCACATATCACACCACCACCACCATCACGACTTGAACCACCAAAATATGATGAACTTACTGTGAATGTTGAATTTAGGATGAAAATCCATTTTGAAGTACCTTAATAGCCTAAGAAATGAGGCTAAAATCACTATTTCGGTAAACGATTTTCAATTATAAAATCCTCAATTTAAGCAAGACACAAGAGAGGTTGAATGTTACAGATTTTTATTGATAAAAGGTGCCTAAAAAGGGCTGGAATTTTTGGACTAAAAATCTTGTGGTGATTTGTAAGGATTTCTATGATTTAATGAATTAAAATGGTAATTAAGAGGTATAAATTAATAAATAAACTATATAAACCATGAATCTGATCAAAGCCACTTAACCAATGATAAAAGTGACCAAAACCTACTGGGGAAAAATAACTACAAGCAAGGGAACAAGAACTATACAATTTAAAAGTAAATTATTAAGTAAAAGTCACTAATTAATCATTATGATTAAATAAATAGAAATAAGGCACAAATAATATAAGAATCACAATGTTACAAATAAAAAGGCTTGAAAATCAGTAGATAATCCATCTATAATTATCTATGAATTTTAGAGGTATTTAAGGACTTAAAAATAATTATAAGGAATTGTTTAATTAATAAACCAATAAAATAAGTAAATAAATTAATTAAATAATATTAATTAAAGAAATAATATAAATCAGTAACATATATTACATTAATATTATGAGAACACAAATGTCAAATATGGGTATTAACAAAGCATGCAATGGAAAATATATATAATACAAAGTTAAACTACCGAAATTCCAATAACCGAACAAAATCGTATGAATGACCTTTACTACCAAATGTCTTCCAACCAAATGAGGCGAACAACATAATGTAATTGAATTCCATAATTTAAACGACAACCAAAGTTGGGCAAGTCTACTAGCATACATCTCATGATCTAGTTTACTAGTCATGCGACACACACTTACGTTGTGCATATTTCGAATACCATGGTTTAGGCTTGCTTGAGGAAAGACACCACTAGCCGGAGATCTCACTTTTGATCAGCCCTCTTTCACTCTCAATTCAAGTGAGTCATAGCCCCCTTTCAAACTATTTTATGTTTTTAACTATCGGGTGAAAAGCATGATATATAAGCTAAATTGCTTTTATTATTACAATATATGAAATGATTCTTGATATTATGATTAAATGAAATTGTTTCGTATGTTCATTATGATAAATGATTTATATGATGAGCTTGAGTTCTGTCAAACCGCTTTCTTCGGTTCACTACTATTTACTCCGATTATGGCCTGTAGTTAGTTAGTTGCGCAACTAGGTTTCGTCCACCCACCCAATTGTGTAACGGTGGAAGGTTGGTTCTTTGTGACAACCTCCACTTCCAGTCCGACCACGGGTGTTCTAGCTACCTTACTTAGGTCGTCTCCATGGCACGACCCCTTTTTATTATATTGTTACGGCACTGATTGACAGCTCGTGCAAGATTTATCTATTTATTATGGACTTCGAAAAAAATGGTAGTAGTAGTGGCTCAAGCATTTACTCATCAAGTTTGATTGAATTATACCCTCGTGGTTATATGATAGAAATTTTACTACGTTGATTATAGTAAGTGGAACATACGCTTTCCAAATGCGACATTGGAGGTATACATGGAAATTTTGGTGACTCTCAAATTTTGGTTATGATGGATATATATATACACTTTATGTTGTTAGTTAAAACCTATGAACTCACTCAACTCTCGTAGTTGACACTTCTTCTTCTTCATGCTTTTCAGGTTAAAGATTTAGGTGCGTAGCGTGGACCACCCTTTTGGACTCTAATATGCTTGTATGGTTGGACGAGTATTGCAAACATTTAATCATTTTAATTATGAATTTGGTGTGTAATGGATTTGGACGTCATCTTTAATTTGTAATCTTTTGGATTTTGAATGTCATTTGAAAACTTGAGTTGATGTTTTATATTTAAATCTTTTGTACCATGTCGTTCTGTGGCATCTCGTGTTTCCGCCTTAGTCGGGTGTTACAGAAAATGGTATCAAGAGCCAAGGTTATAGAGAATTTTTGCTATAACCTACGTATTTTCAAAACGAGTCGAATATTTCTTAAACAATTGAGTTGATCATAAAGTATTCTTGTTTTACTTATGCATAGCCTGATCAACTATGCCTAATTAAAAATTTAATATGGAATGATCGAAATAGTTGTTTAAGGAATATTCAAAAAGGAGTCTTTTGAAAATAAAGCTTTAAAACGATTCTTGGTGCAAAGATACATAACCAAATCCAATGGTTGCATTACTTATTAGAACCCTTAGTTAATACCCCCACTTGGCTAGCATTACTTTGCCTATTTAGACATAATGCACAAGTTAAATTCTAGTCATTTCGTTGATTCTAAATGGTCGTGTGGGTCATGAGTGTCGAGTTGGTCGTTGATAGTCTTACTAATTATTGTTGGTACGTCGGTGGTGGATGTTCATAATGTTGTTCGGTTGTCAAGCTTGTGAGTCGTAGGTCGAATTGGTTGGTTGTCGTCAAATGATTAAGGTCGTCTCGGTCCGTCAAGTCGTCTTGCTGTCCGCAAATGGTCACATGGGTCGTCAATGGTCAAGTCGGTTGCAAATGGTCGTCTAAGCGTCAAGTGGAGTCGTCATCTTATGCTTTATGTGACTTGTGTAGGAATATTATGTCGCAAAGGAGTGAAGCCTCAAGAAACTCCAATCAAGTAAGGGACATTTATGCATTCGTGGACATGGTCAGGGAGAGGCGACAAGAACAAGAAGAAAGCGAGGAGACGGAGCCCACATGGACTCCCAACAGCCCCCACAACGAGAGGAGGGGAGGAGTCCGAGCCCACGGAAGACCCATCAAATGGTGGTGGTGCTAGAAGCGTTGCTTCTAGCCAACCGGTACGTCGTTTGCCTACTCCACCACGGCCACCATCAGCCCTAGAGCTCCCACACCGCCGAGACAAAATGCGGCCATGAATGTAAGCGATGGACGCTTCCCAACTCACGACCCATACTTCCATCCACGCCTCCCCCGCGATCATCCTTATCACCTTGGGCCAAGACTAGGAGAAAACCCCCCCGTCCTGTCTATGGAATACCCCCTCCACATCCCATGGGTATGACTCGGGGAAAGGGAACGAGTGTGGGACATAGCCGTGGGCTAAGGGATGCCCGAGTGAGGGTTCGACATCAAGAAGTCATGATGGAAAGAACCTTGGGAGCCATGAGGCGAATGGGAGAAGATACCGGCATGGTAATAGATGGAGTGCGCCGGATTTATGAAGTGATATTCATAATGGGATGTATTCTTGCAGCGGTGTGTTCCATTGTGGTAGTTCTTGTGCTTAGGAAATGACCCTAAGGATGTTTGTTCATGAACTTATTCGGTAGACAATTATTTGTACTTTGTTGTGATTTCCTTGAACTTGTTTGTGATTGTGTGACTACGATCACTTGTTTGTGGGCTTATGGCAATTTTGTAAACTGATGCTGAATCATTGGAATGGAAGCTTGATGCCTTTTTGCTTTTATATGATGTTAATCTATGTGTGTTATGGTTATACTTGTTACAAAGTGAAAAGTTACAGCAGGAAATCAGTTCTGACCACTTTTGGTAAAACGGCCATATCTGGAGTTTATTTGGTCTTTTGACCTGATTCCAATTGGAGATGAAATCTAACTCATGGGGCTACATTTTATATTTATGAGTTTTGCCCAGTTCGTCCATCTTGGGTCACATTTTTGAGCTTCAAGTTCGTATACAGATTCTGGAAAAATCTGTCAAAAGGCCCAAAAACAAGATGGACATGCTTTAAGCTTACCCAACCACTTGTAATTCATAATGATAAGTAGGTTGTGATTAAGGAAGGAAAATGAATTTAGGAATATATAGGTATACCTATGCATACAAACGTGGCCTTATTACACTAAGTAACCTAAACGAACACGTGTGAGATCGGAAGTTGTGAGTCGGGTCCATGTCACATAATCCTTTATACAAATGACTAAACTATGTTCTCCTTTGTAGAGACATGGCACCACGAAGGACCGTTGAAGAGACAAGCGCTGAGGCTAGACGCCAAGAGGAAGAAGCTCAACGAAGGGCTGAGTTGGCGACTCTCATATCTCAACAAATCAATGCTGCCATGCCAAACATTGCCACTCAAATCGCTGAGAACGTGACTGCTACCATCAACTTGGCAAGAAGGCAAGAAGGTGGAGGAAACGCCACTGACCGAAATGCTTACAAGACTTTTACGTCTTGCAACCCCAAAGAGTTCTATGGGACGGAGGGTCCCGTTGGGTTACTTACTTGGTTTCAAAGCATGGAGGCAATCCTAAATATCATTGATTGTGCGCCAGCCGACCGCGTCAAGTTTGCGGCAAGTAAGCTCCAGGGGGGCACTCACATGGTGGAACCTCCAAGTCACCACGAGGGGTGCCGCCACGATGAATGCTTTGACCTGGGAGCAGCTCAAGGAGGAATTGAAAAGGGAGTATTGCCCTAGACCTGCCGTCCAAAAGCTGGAAATTGAGTTTTGGAACCATGCCATGAAAGGAATGGAGTTAGAGACATATGCGATTCGTTTCACGAGTTGTGTGTGCTGGTACCTGATATGGTGACTACTGAAGCCAAGAAAGTTGAGAGGTATATTTACGGATTGGTACCGGAAGTAAGATTGATGGTCACGGCAGCAAACCCCACCACACTGGAAGAAGCAATAAGTTTGTCAACAAGATTGGTTAATGACTTGGTCAGGACTGGGAAATACTCGCGAGGCGAGTCAAGTTCAAGGCAAGGAGGAGGAAGCCGATTTGGTGATCGTAAGGGGAATGGGCCTGATAAAAGGCAAAAGATTGTAAGGAATTATGGAATCACCAATGGTGCGGCACAAAGATGTAACCGATGTGGCAACACTCAGGGGGAATGTAGGCTATGCTCGATTTGCCGCTCATTTGGACACCTTGCTGCCACTTGCCGTAGGGAACAAGAGTTGGAGGAAACCGGGGAACTTGTCATGAATGTGGAAGCACGGAGCATTGGAGGAATGCTTGTCCTAGGTTGGGACGAGCTCAAGGCAATCGAGGGAATGGAAATGGAAACCGTGGCAACTATAGGAATGTTGGAAATCGTGGGAACCAAGCAAACCGAGGCAATAATGGGAATCAAGTGAACCGAGGTAATGGAGGAAATCAAGCAAACAATGGGAATCAAGGAATCAATGCCAACCAGAATCGTGGGAACCAAGGAGGTCAAGCTAGAGGACGCGTGTATGCCATGGGTGCGAATGAGGCACGTGATGACCCAAATGTCATCGTAGGTACGTTTCCATTAAATAATGTTTATGCCTCTATGCTATTTGATTCTGGAGCCGAAAGAAGTTTTATTTCTTTTGAATTTAAGGAAATGATTGGTAAGAAACCTAGTGAGCTTGATGAAACTTACTATATCGAATATGCTAATGGAAACGAGTATAGGCCAAGGAATTATTTTTGATTGTATGTTGACTTTAGACGAGGAGGATTATAGTATAGACTTGATTCCCATTGAGATAGGAAGTTTTGATGTGATAGTAGGAATGGATTGGTTGTCTAAGATGCGTGCAGAAATACTTTGCCATGAAAAGGTCATTAAAATTCCTTAGATAATGATGAGGTGCTTATAATACAAGGCCATAGGGCGGGGGTCCAAACCAAGATAGTGTCATCTATGAAAGTAAGGAAATTTTTACGTAAGAATATCACACATACTTGGCACAAGTAGTGGATAAGCAAGTAAAAAGTAAGGACCCTCATAAGGTCATGGTGGTTAGGGACTTTCTAGATGTGTTCCCTGACGAACTACCTGGACTCCCACCCACGAGGCAGGTGGAGTTTATGATTGATTTAGTTCCCGGGCAGCCCCGTAGCTAAAGCACCGTACAGGTTAGCGCCCTCCGAGATGCGAGAACTTTCTGAGCAATTGCAAGAATTGCTTGATAAAGGCTTAATCCAACCTAGTTCTTCGCCATGGGGTGCTCCAATTCTTTTTGTCAAAAAGAAAGATGGATCTCTGAGGATGTGCATAGACTATAGGGAGTTGAATAAGCTGACGATCAAGAATAGGTATCCGCTGCCACGAATAGACGATTTGTTCGATCAACTTCAAGGAGCGTCGCATTTCTCGAAAATCGATCTTAGATCCGGCTCATCATTGAGGGTACGAGAAGAAGATGTACCTAAAACGGCTTTCAGAACGCGCTATGGGCATTACGAGTTTCTGGTGATGCCATTTGGTCTCACAAATGCGCCCGCCGTTTTCATGGATCTAATGAACCGAATTTGTAGGCCATACTTGGACAAATTCGTCATAGTATTCATTGATGATATTTTGATATATCTCGTAGTAAGGATGAACATGAGAAGCATTTAAGAATAATATTGCAATTACTTAGAGACGAGAAGTTGTATGCTAAGTTTTCTAAGTGTGAATTTTGGCTCCGCCAAGTTCAATTCCTTGGACATCTCGTAGACGAAAAAGGAATTCACGTCGACCCATCTAAGATAGAGGCGATTAAGAAGTGGGAGGCACCAAAGACGCCAACGGAAGTGCGTAGCTTCCTAGGATTGGCAGGTTATTATCGAAGATTCATCCAAGGATTCTCTAAAATTGCGGTACCTCTGACCCAATTGACCCAAAAGTCAAGAGAATTCATATGGGGTGAAGATCAAGAGCAAGCGTTCCAAACGCTTAAGAACATGTTGTGTGAAGCACCCATACTAGCGTTGCCGGATGGAATGGAAGGATTTGTGGTATATTGTGATGCGTCGAATAAAGACTTGGATGCGTGCTTATGCAAAGGACAAGGTCATTGCCTACGCGTCTAGACAATTGAAGCCACATGAGAAAATTATTCGACACACGATCTGGAGTTAGGAGCCGTAGTATTCGCCTTGAAGATATGGCGACATTATCTCTATGGCACTAAATGCACCATATTCACCGACCACAAAGCTTGCAACACATCTTTGATCAAAAGATGTTGAATATGAGGCAAAGGAGATGGATGGAGCTGCTGAATGACTATGAATGTGAAATCAAGTACCATCCGGGGAAGGCAAACGTCGTTGCCGATGCACTTAGTAGGAAGGTGAATACTAAGGTGCCAAGGGCAATGAATCGCTACTTACAAGTAGATGTCTCTAAGAGATCGTTCTTAGAGACCAAGCAAAGGCCTTTGAAGGAAGAACATTAAGGATGAAGCCTTGTGCGGTATGGAAATGAGGTTTGACAAGGATGATGAAGGAATCTTATACTTCAAGGGAAGAGCTTGGGTACCGAAGGTAAATGGTTTAGGGATGTACTTATGAATGAGGCTCACAATACGAAATATTCAATTCACCCAGGCGCGGATAAGATGTATCAAGGCCTAAGAAAGGATTTTTGGTGGCCTGGAATGAAAGGGGACGTAGCCCGATATGTGAGCCGATGCATGACTTGTGCGATGGTCAAAGCTGAGCACCAAAAGCCATCTGGTCTTTTAAAGCAGCCAGAGATTCCCGAATGGAAGTGGGAGCAAATAGCAATGGACCTAGTGACAAAATTGCCTCGAACAAAGAAAGGTCATGATGCTATATGGGTGATTGTTGATCGTCTTACGAAATCAGCCCATTTCATCCCCATCAAAGAAGATTGGAACACCGAGCGCCTAGCTCGCTTGTACGTCGAGAAGATTGTAACACTACATGGCGTGCCTTTGTCC
>NW_025215681.1:0-16227 GCF_010389155.1 Erigeron canadensis | reverse complement strand
CTATGTAGGAATTCTGAGAATCCTTGGTTAAGAGAGAAGTCATTTTGCCTAAATAGATCTATCTACTTCATAGCGATGGTAATTAACTAACTATTCATGTTTAAATACCACTGCAATACTACCCCATTTAAGATGCAATGGTATGTATTAAAACTTACTTTCACAAATGATCCATTCTAAACAATGCACTCTTTTGTGTACGCATTAGTCATCGAGCTTGCAAAGTTTTTTAAACTCTTAAAGACTTCAATGGTTTTCTGTCTTTCTGAGTACCTTGAGTAAACGGGACACTGTGAAAATAAGTTGCAATGATAAACCACCATCCTTTTCAAAGCTGTCCAAAAGTTAAGATTCGTTGGCTAACCTGCAGGTATGAATGTGCTACTAAGACTTGCGTGGATGCAAACAGTAATGGATTTCACCGACGCCCTTTCCTCCATAGAAAGGCATGATAGCACTAGTTGCCAGTTTGGAGATTATTCGACGTGGAATATGGAACTTCTTTAGGTCTCTTTATTCCTGATTGTGACTGAACAAAAACACCATATCATTATTTGGAAAGCATAATCTAACGATGTAGTGAATAATTTTCAGGCTGGAGAATGAGCATTTGAACAATGTTGGGAAATTTCGAGCTGTCAAGTCAGTGCCATACCTTTTAGCTACGAGGACGGAAACAAGTTTTATAATCTGGTTTGATATAGAGTAGACAATGTATAGTATCAAAGTTTGTATCTACATAGTTTCAATATAGAAACTTGAAAATCACTCTGTGCATAAAAGCGATCTTATATAATTCAAAAACATTGTATTCTTGAACATAGATAGCTATGTATTATTCCTAATTTGGAATTTAAGACATGTGTGACTACTTTAGTCGCAACATGTCCTTCCGCGCTTTGATGCGCCAAAATTATGAAAGTGATGTTTTATCATAACTGTTGCTTCAGTTTGAAAATATTTTGATTCATCAAGTTTTACTTGTGAACTCTGCCTACAGTATGCATAGAGTTCCCCCTTCATACATGATGTAGACTTAAATAGTCTGAACACAAATTGCACATGTGGATTCACGTGAATGTCAGGGAGAATTCTTCTAATTATCGTTAATTCAAAAGAATACAGATAATCAAGGTGATCTTCACACAAAACACAGATTCTTGTGATTTGGGAGAGAAAGATTAGACTCATACATGGGAAAATGAATGTCCTAGATGATCATAATACCTTGAAATAACCCTAGATATGGAATGGCCTAAAAAAAGTCAAATGGGCTAAACACAGAACCCCAAACTGTAACACCCACCGTTGGCGGAAACATGAGGTGTCATGAAAAGTACAGCACAACATGGAATTACATAGATATGCTTAAATGAAATAGAAATAATAAGTATATTCCCAAATACATGAGTTCAAAGTCATAACAGTGTTAAAATAGCTTATTAACAACCAAGTCCATAAAGAAATATTCCAAGGCATGTAGCCTTAAAGTCTGAAAATAAATAGAGGAGCACTAATCTCCGAAGTCCAAGCATAGCATATGATAAACGCCTAGAATGCATATTTTAAGATGTAAAATCAAGTTGTTTGTGAAGCTTAATAGACGATTAGGGGTACTCTTATGTTTGTTAAGTGTTTCAGGCACTAGGTGATGAAATGGAGCTAATGAATCAAGAAACGAGTCAAGGAACCAAGAAGCAAAAATCTGGAATTCTGAAATTACAAAGGGCGTAACTTACGCAGACTTGGCAGTAGGTTACGCCAGTTGAAAATCCAAGGGGCGTAACTTACGCCCAGGGGGTAGTAGGTTACGCCAGTTGCAGATCAGAAACCCGATTTTTATGGTTTTAATTAACTTTCAGTTATATACAATTCAATTGACGACTTGGGAAGTTACCATTCATAATATTCACTCACAATATCAGTTCCTAACATAGAGAAGACCCCAAAATCATCATCAAATCACCATTCATGAAGATGACAATTCAAATTGAAGATTCAATGATGAAGATGATAGGCTAGGTTTCTTTGATCATTCTCATGTGAACAATTATGTAAGCCATTTATGTTCAATCTTTCTCATATCATATTGGATTAGATGTTTAATTTTATTAGTCTTTTACATCTAATGTTCTTTGGATTGTTTGAATGATTACTTGTTTATGACTTGAATGAAATTCATCTATCTTTTGATTTCAAATTATTGTTTATCATGGATTATTGAAAGAATCTCTCATGAACTTGTAGTTTTACTTCAATGAATTAGAAGTCTAGTTGTGTCAATTCCCGGTTTCATTATCGTGAATCATCATAACCAACTAATCTAGTTCTTGAATTCATTCAATCCAAACGTTATAACAAATCATGTCTATGTGATTTCCAATGAGTATAAGTTAGATTACATATTTGAAAACATAATTGGGAGCATGAGAATGGTCTATTTTGTTTAATTGAATTATTGTGTTAAGTCAATAATCATTTTTAGTTTTAACTAAATCAATCAATCAATCGATTTTAAGTTTATGTCTAGATTAATTAATTTTGTAAACTTGTTTAACACTTTCCCGTGATTCCCTGTGGAACGATATTCGACTTACCCTAACTAATTAGTGGTATTTAGTTTATATTTTTGATCGGTCCAACGACATCGATCAAATTTTGGCGCCGCTGCCGGGGAATCGGTGTGCAAAGTGTTAAAGTTTGTTTGTAATTTGTTAAAATTTTTAAAAAAAAAAATCCAAAAAGAAGTAGTCTAGTTTTAGTTGTTAGTTTGTTTATTTCCTTTTTATTCTTGTATTTCAGTTTTACGCTAGGTGTGTTCATTGTATGTAGGCTACAGGTTTTTTGTATATGCATACGAGGTATTCAAAGAAGAAGTCACCATTGTTGTTTGATCCGGAAATTGAGAAAACAGCTAGGAGAAACCGAATACTTCACCGTGCAACTATGAGTGACCCCGGTAATTCACAAAGAAACATTCCACCAAAGACCCAACCCGCCGGAATTCAACATGAACCCAACTTTGAACCAAACTACCAACATCAAGACCAATATCAACAACCACCCCGATCCGAGAGGAGTGGTTTTACAACTCCTCACCGATTTGGAACACCAACCTATGTTGGAGATAGATCACGGTATACGGAGGATGTGTATGATCGAGTTGCTAATTGGGATGATAGGAGGTTTGATGACCATTCGGATGGGTATGAATGGAATGATGGGGAGGATTATGTTCAACCACCAAACCGCCAATACCCGCAATTTAACCAACCTCCAATTAACCAAAGATTTCCTCAAGGACCACCAAACCACAACCGTCATGGAAACCACCCAATTTACCCACCACGTAATCGAGCTGCTCCAAACATGAACTATCAACCTCCACCACAAGGAGTTGATAGTCATTTTCGACCCACCATCGCCGTTAATGCTTCACCTATAGTACCACCGGTGTTGAGGGGTAGAGCGTTTGAGGTAAGACCTCAATGTTTGAGTATATTACCGAGTTTCTATGGAAAAGCAACGGAGGAGCCTTATTTGCATTTGTCAGAGTTTGAGGCTATTTGTGGTACCATTGGAGGTCAAGGATTCTCACCGGATGAGATTAAACTAGTTTTGTTTCAGTTCACTTTGAAGGATAAAGCGAAGCAATGGTTCTTAGCTTTGCCATCGGGTAGTATCTTTACATGGGCTGAAATGCAACAACAATTCTTGGATGAGTATTATACAATGCAAAAGACTAGTGATGCAAGAACCTCCATTAGAACCTTTCAACAACAATCGGGTGAAACATTTCATGAGTCATTTAAGAGGTTTAATGAGTTGTTGAGAACTTGTCCACACCATGGGATTGCTAAATGGGAGTTGATCACGGCTTTCTATGATGGTTTGTTACCGGAAGAGAAAAGAGATGTGAATTCTATTAGCAATGGTACTTTCTTGACAAATCCCGAAGATGTTGATTGGGAATTCTTGGAGAAGATGAGTGTGAATTCAAAGAGACAAGCTCAATCAAATAGGAGGGCAAGGCATCCAATTGCTTCATTATCATCAACAAGTGATCAAGCAACAAAAGATCGAATTGAGGCATTGGAGCGAAAGTTTGCCAAGTTGGGGAAAGCTGAAAATAGGGGTGTTGCTCAAGTTTCTCAAGAATACCCGATTTGTGAGAGTTGTGATGAGCTTGGGCATACGGCTTTGCAATGTCCATTACTCCCGGAAGAAGTTGAAGAGGTGAATCAAGTGTTTGGAGAAAAGAGGCCATTTGACATGAACTCCAACATTTATCATCCGGGAATGAGAAACCATCCCAATCTTAGATATGGGAATTCATCAAACCAACTCAACCCGAACTTTCAAGGAAACAACCAAACCAGTGGAGCACCATCTCAACCGTTCCAAAACCGAAATTACAACCAAGGAAATTATCAAGGTGGCCAAAATCAAGGGTTCAATAGAGGCTATCCAAGGAACTATCAACAAGGTAATAACCAAGGTGGGAATTCGGGAGGTAATGAGGTATCAACCGGGGAGATTATGGAGTACTTGAAGGAAATGGATCGAAAGAATGAGATTCGGGACAAAACGGTTGAAAGTTTGCAAAAGCAAGTTGGTCAATTGGCGGAAGATGTGGCTGCGTTGAGAAAGGATCCGGGGAAGCTACCAAGTGACACAAAGATCAATCCACAACACCAAAGTAGCGGCTCAAAGAATATCAAGAATGTGGAGATAAATAATGTAAGTACTCTTCGTAGTGGTAGGATTTATGATAATAAAGTTGAACCTTCATCATCACTGGTAGATGGTGTGGTGGAGGAAGTTGATGATGACCAAGATAGTGAGCATGAACCGGAATTTGTTTTGCCTAAACCAAGTAAAAAAGTGTCTTTTAAAGAGGTAAAAAACAATAGGTCTAGTGAAAAATTTTCTGAAAAACAAGGTAAGGATATGGAGGGTAATACCATTCCTTTCCCTTTGGCTTTGATTGATCCAAAACTTAGGCCTACACTTAAGAAAAGAGGTCCCCATGAGGAAGAAATGTGGGAAATTTTTAAACAAGTGAAAATCAATATACCTCTTATTGACATAATCAAACAAGTTCCGGCTTATGCTAAATACCTCAAGGACTTGTGTACCCAAAAACGGCAGCATAAGCTTCCAAAGAAAATTGTTTTAAATGAGGAAGTTAGTGCCGTTGTGATGGGCATACTCCCACCCAAACTCCAAGATCCAGGAGCACCTTTGATTACAATTCAAGTTGGTGATTTTAAGATGAAAAGGTCACTTTTGGATATTGGGGCGGGTGTGAGTATCCTACCGGGTATTTTGTATGACCAATATGACTTTGGACCATTGGAAAAAGTCGACACCACCTTGGTGATGGCTGATTTGTCACTCAAACTCCCTAGGGGAATTGTCCAAGATGTCATAGTTAAAGTGGAGGATTTTTACTACCCCGTAGACTTTTTGGTACTTGATTTTGCACCAAGCGGTAATGTTAGGCAACCCACCGTTATTTGGGTAGACCCTTTTTGGCCACCGCTAATGCATTAATTGATTGTAGAAGGGGTACGGTTGAAATGACCTTTGGCAACCGTAAGATTAGATTGAATGTTTTTGCTAGTGTTCCTAACCCCGTAGTTAGTGACGAATGCTTTATGGCGGACGTCATTGATGAGTGTATTTCTCATGAAAATGAGGAGGACACACGGGAGTCTTGTGCTTTAGTTGACAGGTTAATTGTGGAGCATAGTGAAACATTGAAGAAGGAAGAGAAAGATTGGGAGATCATGGCAATTCAAGAAGGTAGACCACCATGGACTCACTTGGTGGAAAGTCTACCGGATCATATTGATACTCATCTCAAGCCTTCCATTGAAAGTCCACCACAAGTTGAGTTGAAAGAGC
The DNA here is from genome assembly GCF_010389155.1 of Erigeron canadensis. Classification (NCBI taxonomy): domain Eukaryota; kingdom Viridiplantae; phylum Streptophyta; class Magnoliopsida; order Asterales; family Asteraceae; genus Erigeron; species Erigeron canadensis. The sequence goes on along the minus strand of NW_025215681.1, from coordinate 10,317 downwards.
TCCCATCTCATTTGAAGTATGCATTTTTGGGAGAAGAACAAACTTTACCGGTGATTATTGCATCAAATTTGGAAGAAGTGCAAGAAAAGGCATTGCTAAAAGTGCTCAAGGAAAACAAGGCGGCCATTGGGTGGACAATTGCCGACTTAAAAGGTATTAGTCCATCAATTGTGATGCATAAGATAATCACCGATTCTGAAGCAAAACCTTCACGTGATGCTCAAAGAAGGTTGAATCCTCATATGCGTGAAGTTGTGAAGAAGGAGGTGCTAAAATGGTTGGATGCTGGAATTGTTTACCCAATTTCGGATAGTACATGGGTGAGTCCAACACAAACGGTACCTAAGAAAGCCGGAATTCAAGTGGTGAAAGGAGATAGTGGTGAGCAAATTGCTACCCGACCCATCACCGGGTGGAGGGTGTGCATTGATTACAGGAAATTGAATACCGCTACTTCAAAAGATCATTTCCCATTACCATTCATTGATCAAATCATCGAAAAACTTGCAGGTCAGAAGTTTTATTGTTTTCTAGATGGTTATTCAGGTTATAATCAAATTGCTATCCATCCCGATGACCAACACAAGACCACATTCACATGCCCCTATGGGACTTTTGCCTTTAGGCGAATGCCATTCGGTTTGTGTAATGCTCCAGCCACCTTTCAAAGGTGTATGATGAGTATCTTTTCAGATATGGTCGGTGAATCACTAGAAATCTTTATGGATGATTTTTCAATTTTTGGTCAAACCTTTGATAATTGTCTTGATGAGCTTACCAAAGTTTTGAAAAGATGTGTTGAGACAAATTTGGTTTTAAGTTGGGAAAAGAGCCACTTCATGGTTCAAGAGGGGACGGTTTTGGGTCATGTAATTTCAAATAAAGGCATGGAAGTTGACCGGGCCAAAATCAAAGTGATTTCTACTTTACCCCTCCAACCAATGTTAAGGGTGTCCGTTCTTTTCTTGGACACGCCGGGTTTTATAGAAGGTTCATCAAAGGATTTAGTGTCATAACAAAACCTTTGTGTAATTTGTTACTAAAAGATGTACCTTTTGTTTTTGATGAAGAGTGTTTAAAAGCTTTCGAAACCTTGAAAGAGAAATTGGTTGAAGCCCCCATTTTGCAATCACCAAATTGGTCCATGCCATTTGAAATTATGTGTGATGCAAGTGATTTTGCAATCGGGGCTGTTTTGGGGCAACGGGTAGACAAGAAACCCGTTGTGATTTATTATGCAAGCAAAACTTTATCGGATGCCCAATTGAATTATACAACCACCGAAAAAGAATTGCTTGCTGTTGTTTATGCACTTGACAAGTTTCGTTCTTACATTTGTGGTAGCAAAGTGATAGTGTACACAGATCATAGCGCGGTGAAGCATTTGATGGAGAAAAAGGATGCAAAACCAAGGCTAATTCGGTGGGTGTTGCTACTACAAGAGTTTGATTTGGAGATTCGAGACAAGAAAGGAAGTGAGAACGTGGTAGCGGACCACTTGTCAAGGATTCAATCAATGGATGATGGATCAACCAAGGAGATCAATGAAACGTTTCCGGATGAACATTTACTAACCATTTCTATTGTTCCTTGGTATGCAAATTTTGTGAATTTCTTGTCTGCAGGTAAGATACCGGAACATTGGCCTAAGAGAAAGAAACAACAATTCTTGGCACAAGCAAAGCAATACATTTGGGATGAGCCGGATTTGTTTAAAGTGGGCCGGATCAATTGGTGAGAAGATGTGTTCCGGAAGAAGAAATTCAAGAGGTTTTGACTCATGCACACTCATTTGCATGTGGAGGTCACTTCAGCGGCCAAAAGACAGGTCATAAGGTTCTTATGTGTGGTTTGTTTTGGCCTAGTATCTTTAAAGATGCCGCTGAATTTGTTAAAAAGTGTGTTAGGTGTCAACAACTAGGTAGTATTACCAAAAGAAACGAAATGCCCATGCAACCTATTTTAGTTGTTAATATTTTTGATGTTTGGGGCATTGATTTCATGGGTCCATTCCCTAATTCCTTTGGTAATTACTACATTTTAGTAGCCGTAGATTATGTTTCAAAATGGGTGGAAGCCATTGCCACTAAAACCAATGACCATACCGTTGTTTGCAAGTTTGTTCAAAGTAACATTTTCTCAAGATTTGGAATTCCTCGTGTGATCATAAGTGATGGGGGATCTCATTTTAAAAATTTTCAGTTTGGCAAACTTCTCAAACGGTATGGCGTGAACCACCGAATTGCTACTCCTTACCACCCACAAACGAGTGGTCAAGTTGAGGTTTCCAATAGGCAAATTAAAGAAATTTTGCAAAAGACGGTTAGGCCCGATAGAAAGGATTGGTCAACAAAATTGAATGATGCTTTATGGGCTTATCGAACCGCTTTTAAAACACCTATTGGCACTACACCATATCGGTTGGTTTATGGGAAGGGTTGTCATCTTCCACTTGAGCTTGCACATAGGGCTTTTTGGGCCGTTAAGGCCGTTAACATGGATTTTGAGAGTGCAGGTAAGGAAAGAAAGTTGCAATTGTGCGAATTGGAAGAACTGAGAAATGAAGCATATGAATGCGCATCAACATACAAAGACAAGATGAAAGCGGTTCATGATGCCAAATTAAAGAAAAAGGTGTTCGAAGTTGGCCAAAAGGTGTGGCTTTACAATTCAAGGCTCAAATTCTTTCCGGGAAAACTCAAGAGCAAGTGGATGGGTCCATATGTTATTACAAGAGTCGGAAAGTTTGGTGAAATTGAAATTGAGGATCCAAAGGATGGAGTGAAGCAAATAGTCAATGGGCACCGTTTGAAGCCTTATTTGGATGCAAGTGACATTAATGGCTCTACAAAGGAAATGGTGAACTTCATCTCAAGTCCACCATCTTATGATCTTGCATGAATCAAATTGAGGTAATGTCGGGCTGAGGACAATAAACTTAGCGCTAAACGGGAGGCAACCCGTTGTTTGTTTGTTTTCTAGCCTCATTTTCGGTAAGTTAGCTTGTTTGCATTTTTATTTATTTGTTTGAGTGTTTTGTAGCATAATCACACATGAAAACTTAATTCCCAGCACTTATGTTTGAGAATTAAGTTGGGGAAGGTCAGTTTGGGTGAAAAAGGAAAACGTTTTGCAAGTTACGTAGTTGAGTAACTCATCTCTAATTTCGGGCGTGCATTGAGGACAATGTGCCTTTAAGTTAGGGAAGGGAGTCTATTTTTATAACCAATTGCAATCAATGTGGCTGTAGTTAAAAAAAAAAAAAAAAAAAAAAAAAAAAAAAAAAAGATATTCATAAGGGCGTAAGCTACGGCCTAACTGGCGTAACTTACGGTACAAAGGATTTGCAAAATTTCAATTTAGCGTAGCTACGCCAGACTTGGCGTAGGTTACGGTGCCCTGGAAGTGGCTATTTTAGTTTACGCCAAAAATCCTCTGTTTACGCCTCCGAAGACGCCAAAATGACTATTTCCAGATAGGCGTAAGTTACGCCCCTTTCTGGCGTAAGTTACGGTAAGTGTTTTGATCAGGCGTAGGTTACGCCTACATAGGGCGTAGGGTACGGTAAGTATAACTGAGACTTATGTCTGAATACTACTGGCGTAAGTTACGGCCCTTCCAGCGTAGGTTACGGCAACAGAAAAGACAACCGGCGTAGGTTACGCCCCTGCCTGGCGTAAATTACGGTAACAGAAGGTCGAATTTTTTTTTAAATCCAGAAAATTTTAAAACTTTTAATTACAATCACAACCAGAATTCTTTTTCTTTTCACACACATATATCTGAACATATCTTTATCTCTCAATTCTTTCTTCCCCAATTATTTTCCACAAAACCCTAACCTTCAATCTCTAATTACTTCTTCAATTCTTCATCAATTCTAACAATTCTTTAGGCTAAATTGCATAACTTTTCGAGGGCTACAAAACCCCTATCTTTATTTGTTTAATTTCAGCCTAATTTTCAAGATTCATGTGAGTTTAATTTCGAATTTTTTTGAAATTTCTTCTTAATTTTTGTTTAATTCACTAACCTTTGCTAAAGTTGTTACTTTGTGTTAGTTGTTGACATGGATGCTCTAAAAAAGGCAGGAAAGATGGTCAAGAATTTAAGCAAGAAAGGTGACACTTCTTCTAGTCAACAAAAGAAGAAGAGAAGGCAAGTGGTTATTCAAGAATCATCATCATCATCATCAGAAGAAGAAAACTCACAGCAGAGAAGTGATGAAATGGAAGTTGAAGTGGATAAACCGGAATGGCGTCAAGGTATCCCCTTATTTACATTACCTCTTGAATGGCAACCAATTTTGTTTAAAGAAAAAATGGGGGAGGCTAGACATCTTGAGGATCAATTGTTGGGGGAAAGGCCACTTGATTTGTCAGAATTTCGGGGATTTGGGATGATTGAGGCCTTTGAGCAAATGGGGTGGAAACAAGCCTTGGTTTGGACTAATAATGATAATTCTGAGGTGTACTTAAATGGTATTATGGATTGGTTAAGTACCTTAGAATTAATTCATGGTAGTAACCCTCCTGTGTCTTCTAAGTTAGTAGGCACGGTAAATGGAAAGAAGGTGATAATGTCTTTTGCTACTTTAGATAAAATAGCAAAATTTGACACGGGTGCTACGTCGGGAAGGGCTTGTGATTATGTAGATGAGAAATATTTGGCAGGGGCGGAAACACCACCTAATTGGATTGATATGCTTTCTGAGATTTTTGATGTTAGAAGAGACAGTTTGAGCACAACATTTAGGTTGGAGCGTTCTTTGTTGAAACCACTGCCCCGGTTGATAATGTCAATGTTACTTTGGAATGTTTGCCCCAGAACCAGTGATAAAAGTATGGTTAGGCATCAGGATGTTATTGTTTTATATGCCTTGGTAACGGGGAACCTAGCCTTATCACTTAGACAGATTATGATGTTTATTTGGGAGGCAAGGAACAAGAGGAACAAGCTTGTCATCCCTCACCCAAAACTTATTTCTCGCCTACTTCAAATCAATAAGGTAGTCCCAAAGGATACTAATTTACAGTTTTTGGATGGTACTCCTTATACAAGGAAGAGATTGTTGAAAGGGAATGAATGGGAGTTTCAAGATCATCCACAGTTTAGACTCCTTAAGGATTTGAAGGTGGGTGGGTACTTGGTAGCCCCTAAGCAGGGGGTTACTCGGGAAGAGGCAATAGCACTGGTGGAATCAATGGGTGCTAGTCAAAGGGGTGAATCAAGTAGGCCTCAAGAAGGTGTTCAAGGAAGAAGAGATGGTTTGCTGGGAGCTGGGGTAGGAGGTACAGGGCCGAGTTTTGGTTATGATAGGCCTCAGGAGTATGATCAGTGGACCTCCTATGAGAGGAGTATGTGGGATATTACTGCTCAGAGTGGTGTACAGAGGCGGAGTTATGAATTAGCTATGGCGTATGCTCATGAACAACATAGAAGACAACAGTTCGATTATTATGAGCAGGTCCGCCATCATCAGGACCACATTGCAGGTCTTGATTATGTAGAAACTCCCCCACCATACGATTATACACAGCCGTTTAATCCTGCAGCTCATCCAGCATATCCTCAAAGTTATGATTCTGAATGGTTTCCCCGACATTCTTGTGTCGGTCGGGTCGAGGATACTTCGGATGCATCACCAGCAGCTTCGGATCCATTTGAAGCCCAATCTCTCTATCGGGGTTTGATGGAATCGATTTTTGGATCACGAGGTCCACGACAGTGATCGGTACCTTCTTTTCATTTTTACTTTTGTTATTTCTTGTGTGATTATGTGATTATTTATTTATTTGTTTTTTGTGTTTTGCATTTTCAATTCATAGGTAGATTTCAAATTTCTTGTTAATTTATTGTTAATTTACTTTCTTGTATTATGGAATTGAATCAAAGAGACAAAATGTTCGAGTTATATTAGTTATACATATTTGTAAAATGAGATTTTCTTGTAATTAGATGAGTATATGTAAGTGGAGCTAGGTAGTATAGGCTAGATTGCATGACATGATTGATTTATAAGCCGCTTGATAGAGTTGCTAGCAAGTAAAAACATAGAAATGTACAATTGAAGGTAATATGCCAATTGTGAGTTCTAATGCATGCATCATACTTATTTATCCGTTATATCCTTCAATTTCATGAGAGAAAAACGCCTCGTCGACGATTGATTTAGATTGTTAGCGTAGCATTATTTTTCGTGATCATCATATTGTGTGAATCATTATTGTACATTAGGTTAGAACTAGTATACTTACCGTGTCGAGACCTCTAGCTTGAATTATGTGCTTAAAATCATAAAACAATCATACAAATCACTCCATAGTTCACTTCACCTCGTCATAAAATCTGTTAATAGTTCAAAGTTGTGTTGTTTATGATAATGAATCGAAAGAAAGAACAAATTGAAGTCAAATTGAAATATCCGGTTGAAAAATCAAAGTATATGGTTAAAAGTCAAATTCAAGTCAATTATCCATGTAAGTTGATCCAAAAGAACCAAAAGTGAATTGTTCCAAAATCATTCTAGTAAATCGCCAATTGAGAATCATTACTGTGTTTCATTCCATCAATCTTGTATGAATACCGAAGTAATAGTTTGAGTTATGAGGTCTTGATTCGATCTGTGTACTAGCCTATGACTTTTAGTGTGCAATAATGAGTTGAGAGCTTCATATTCATATATATATTGGCACATCTTTTGCTAATTCACTCAAATATGAACCGAGGGGAGTGCACATTGTGAGAGTGTGATGCATGTATTGTGACGAATTTGAGGTTTATTAGGTTTAATTGCACATTTATATTTTTATTTACTAGTTGTAAATCTTTTGATAGTTGTAAGTCTCATGAGTTGGTTGTGTTATGTAGTTTGGTTTGCATTGCTTAGTTTTGCCCAAGTGTACTTTGAAGGTTGCTTGAAAATTGAGTTTTACAAGTATGTATAGTTGATATAATTCTTATATGGTGTTTCTTTGATGATAGGAAGTATTATAGGATTGTAAATTAGCTTTGACACATGATGAATGTCTTTTCGGGACGAAAAGAGTTAAGTTGGGGAATGTGATAAACGCCTAGAATGCATAATTTTAAGATGTAAAATCAAGTTGTTTTGTGAAGCTTAATAGACGATTAGGGGTACTCTTATGTTTGTTAAGTGTTTCAGGCACTAGGTGATGAAATGGAGCTAATTGAATCAAGAAACGAGTCAAGGAACCAAGAAGCAAAAATCTGGAATTCTGAAATTACAAAGGGCGTAACTTACGCCAGACTTGGCAGTAGGTTACGCCAGTTGAAAATCCAAGGGGCGTAACTTACGCCCAGGGGGTAGTAGGTTACGCCAGTTGCAGATCAGAAACCCGATTTTTATGGTTTAATTAACTTTCAGTTATATACAATTCAATTGACGACTTGGGAAGTTACCATTCATAATATTCACTCACAATATCAGTTCCTAACATAGAGAAGACCCCAAAATCATCATCAAATCACCAATTCATGAAGATGACAATTCAAATTGAAGATTCAATGATGAAGATGATAGGCTAGGTTTTCTTTTGATCATTCTCATGTGAACAATTATGTAAGCCATTTATGTTCAATCTTTCTCATATTCATATTGGATTAGATGTTTAATTCTTATTAGTCTTTTACATCTAATGTTCTTTGGATTGTTTGAATGATTACTTGTTTATGACTTTGAATGAAATTCATCTATCTTTTGATTTCAAATTATTGTTTATCATGGATTATTGAAAGAATCTCTCATGAACTTGTAGTTTTACTTCAATGAATTAGAAGTCTAGTTGTGTCAATTCCCCGGTTTCCATTATCGTGAATCATCATAACCAACTAATCTAGTTCTTGAATTCATTCAATCCAAACGTTATAACAAATCATGTCTATGTGATTTCCAATGAGTATAAGTTAGATTACATATTTGAAAACATAATTGGGAGCATGAGAATGGTCTATTTTGTTTAATTGAATTATTGTGTTAAGTCAATAATCATTTTTAGTTTTAACTAAATCAATCAATCAATCGATTTTAAGTTTATGCCTAGATTAATTAATTTTGTAAACTTGTTTAACACTTTCCCGTGATTCCCTGTGGAACGATATTCGACTTACCCTAACTAATAGTGGTATTTGGTATTTAGTTTATATTTTGATCGGTCCAACGACATCGATCAGGATAGCAGTCTTTATCCCTGATTAGCCTGAGTACCTGAAAAGTATACTAAAACGTGTCAACACAAAGGTTGGTGAGTTCGTAGGTTTTAGTCAAAAGTCTTAGTGAAGAAATAAGTCTTAGTGAAAGAATAAGTCTTTTGTCGATTCATAAAGTCTAAACAAGTATTAGTTCAATACATAATGAGCAGAGTTACGCCATAATATGTCCAAAGTCTCAAGTCTCAAGTCTCATGCCTCATGTCTCATGTCTCAAAGTCTCGATGTCTCAAAGACTCAATGTCTCGAAGACTCAATGTCTCGAAGACTCAATGTCTCAAAGTCTCAATGTCTCAAAGTCCGGCCTTACGGTACCTGCCTTAGTCCAAGTCTCAAATCTCATGTCCAAGTCTCAACTCATACAATAAGCATGCCAAACCATAAATCACAACAATAAAACATAAATCACACACATATAAACAAAATCAAGCACGTCAAATGGCACAAGTAACTCTATACGCACAGGCTCCATATTGAACATAAACAGGAATCGACAAAACTGTTTGAAAAATAAGTATACTTTCCACCCCAAAACTTGTAAAAGAGGGGCTACGAAGCTCACCTGAAAAGTGTTATGAAAGTATAACGGACGAGCACGACAAGCACAATCAAAGTCAGACAATCAATACCTACCAATAATACATGACAAGTCACAATGAAAGTCTTGGTCTTAAGTCTTAGCCTATTAGAAATGCCTTAAGTGCACATGTCTTTATTTAACTTCTAAAACGACGTTTGACAAAATTCGAATAAAACGAACAAGAGTCTGGATTTGACAACAAAGTCCTTTATAAGTTCAAACACATTATTATATCAATACAACCTCATTTGAAATCATTTATAGTTCAAAATAAGTTTTACTCGAATTTACTAGAAAACTAGACAAAACCGGAGATTTTAACCGAAAAGCTTACGAAACCGAAACGAGTTGAGGTTGAGCTCAACCTAATGGTTGAACTCGACCAACTAAAGCCCAAATATGTTATTTTAAAAATCTTTTATTCATGTGTTAGCCAATTGGACCAAAACTACACCTTTTGAGAAAACTAGTCAAATTTAAGAACCGAATAAGCGCGTATGGACACGATAGGCTAATGAAATCGACTATATGAGTAGGGAAGTGGTTGGAATCGACCATGACAGGTGTAGTTTGACTTGGACAGATGTCAAAATGATTCTTTTCTAAGTCTTAAAGGTCCGAGAGTTAAAACAAGTCATTTCGGGTCAAACTAGGAAACTTACGAGCCGTTTAAGCGACAAAAGTCAACAGAGGGTCAACCTAGACCACCAGAGGTCGAGCTAGACCAGCTAGGTCGAGCTAGAATTGGCGGGTTCGGATTCATACGCGATTTGAGCAAAACGAACGATTTTGACGCGATTTTTGTTAAAATAACAAGATCTAAGGTAGCCAATTCATACCCATGAGTCTTGATTGCACAAAAGTGTCACAAATCAGTACAAAAGGGTGAAGTTCGACCGATTTCATACATTATGTGATCGACAATTGCACAACCTTAATCTTTGATACGGAATCGACTAATTTTAGAGTCTTTTAGCCAAGTAAATGATATCTTCAATCTTGTAGTTGCACAAAATCCAAATTACATGAGTGCATAATGTATCAAATCAAAGCCTTAATCAAGGTTCAGTTCGTTTCTTACACACAAATGTAACCGAAATGCACAATCAACAATCAAAGACATGATTCGTTTAGCTTTTGATAAGAACCGAAAGAGTAACATATATATACATATAAAAACGAATTGGAGAGATTAAGAACAGGACTTACACAAGTTTTTGATGAAGAGAATGATAATATTCACTTGTTCTTGATAAAAGATCGAAGCCTTGATTGATTGAAAGCGTTTGGAACCGAAATCGAGAGAATGATTTAAGAGAGGATTTGAAAGACAAACTCTTTTCTCTTCTTCTATGAAATCTGAATTTTTGTGAAGAAGGGGTTTTTCAAAGAAAACCTTAGAGAGAAATCTTATGTGTGTAAACCCTTTTGATGGAATGAAAGATCAAGTTATATAGGCATGTATATGGTTGAATTCAACCATAGTCGAAAACTCAACCAGGTCTAAC
>NW_025215680.1:0-19224 GCF_010389155.1 Erigeron canadensis | reverse complement strand
AACCGTCAACAACATGATGTTATGTATCCAGACAACTGTGATGTACGTTGATGTGACAACAGCAACTTAGATTTGATATGTCGTTTAGATTGAGACATTATGTTAATTTATGTCGTATCTATATATGTAATTGATAGATTATGGACTTTATGTTTTGGTAATGATCGATTACATGTTTTGGTGTTATATATGTGTGTGGTTATGTATGATGTTTGTTGTGTATATACAAGTACAAACATATATGTGTTAGGATTCCTTAAGATGAAATACTTAGGAATATAACTAAGTCTTGTATCTAACGAAGATAAGGTATATCTTCGTTAGAGGCAAACGAAGATAAACTTCGTTTGGTACAAACGAGATTAACTTCGTTACATGGGCTGGGCAGCTAAGTTCGTAAGAACAAAGCCCAGCAAGCCCAGTTCGACTCAAACATATATATACGAAGAATACTCTAAAATAAAAAATATACGTTCGACATACAAGTACACCAGACCTAAGTTCGTTCTATATCTTATAGAAACGAAGATAGCATAATACGGCTGATTATTTACTTGATAATTAGCGATATACCAGTTTACTAATCAAACTAGTTATCTCGTGAGGATTCCGCACTCACGACATAATCATAGACGATCTCGAGAGCGATCTATAGCTATCGAGGGACTCACAAGTGGTATCAGAGCCAATCGATTTCTTATCGAAGGTTCGAGATCGTTTTGTTTGATTCTTTTCTCTGAAAATCAACCTCCCGATACCCTTACTGTCGCTAACTTGTTTTCTCAAACGAATTTAGCAAACGAACTTAACTCATCTTCGTTTCGAGTTCTTCCAACGTTTTAGCTTTATTTTCGTTAAGTTCCTTCCAACGAATTTCAAGTTATCTTCGTTACTCTCACCTTACGGATTTTGCTTTATCTTCGTTTCTTTCCTTCAAACGAAGATAATTCTATCTTCGTTCCTTCCTGCAAACGAAGTTAATCCTATCTTCGTTTCTCTCATTCAAACGAATTTAAGATCTATCTTCGTTCAGTGCAGAAATTTACGAAATGGCTTCCTCGTCAACCCCACTGCTGTTGCTCAATACCTGAATTCTCTCGTCTATCATGATCATCTTGTTGGACGTACTAATTCTCCACCGAAGTTAGTTTCATTGGCTGACTTCTGGGCGTGGAGAGGTCGATTTGAAGATTATATTCAACGGGAAGATTTGAACATGTGGATTATGATCACTGAAGGATATGAATGGCCAACTCTTACTGTAAACGGTGTTACAACTAATTACAAGGTAGGAGAGTTAAAAGGTGAAGAAAAATCCTTGTATGCTGTTGAAGTTAAGGCTCTTTCTACTCTTAGGATGTGCATTCCTCAAGAATTAGTGCACTTGTTTCCTAAACAGGAGTACAAGACTTCAAAGCAATTGTTCGATGCTATTGAAGCTCACTGTGAAGGTGATCCATTATTGAAGCAAAATCGAGTTAAGATGCTTAAGAAACAATTTGATTGCTTTAATGCTACCAAGAACGAACTAGTTGAGGATCTTATCTTGAGATTTCAACATCTTCTTGCTGAGTTAGCCTATTTTGATCTTAAGTATACTCCTACTGAGATAGTGGATAAATTCTTGGATGGTCTGCCGAAAGCTTATAAAGAATTTCGTCATGGATTGCAAGAAAGAGCTGATTATGCATCTCTTCGTATAGATGGTGTTATATCCACATTAAGAAACAGAGAAATGAAGGATAAGGCAAAGGATCTCCAAGACAACTTCACACAAGATCCATCTCTTTATCATGCCACTATGAAGAATCCTACAGCTGATATTAATGCATTCTTTTCTGGGGTTGTTCTTCTGGCACGAAAGAGGGTCCTAATTGTGTTATGGATGGAGATGATTCTGCAGGTTTCATGGCTTCTGATGCTGGTTTCAAGGCTCGAAAGACAAATGAGAATGCCAAGCCAGGAAATATGTCGTTTGGTAACATTTCATCTACTTCTGCTGGTTACAAGTCTATGCCTATGGATATGAAATCTGCTGAGGGAAGGATGAATGTTTTTGCCGCAATGTGTGCTGCACATGAAGCTTTTGTTGCTGGGAGGATCACGGATCCAGCACTCATTGATGAAGATTATGACCAAATAGATCCAGATGATGTTGAAGAAATGGATCTGAAATGGAATTTGGCGATGATCACCAGGAGAGTGCAACGGTTTATGCAACGAACAGGTCGACAGCTTATTGGGGGTACTCAGGGCTTTGACAAGTCAAAGGTTAAGTGCTATAATTGCGATGGCTTTGGACATTTTGCCAAAGAATGTCAACGACCAAAGAGAGATGTCAATATTACCCCTACCCGTCAAGATAGAGGTGGTAATCGTCCTTTTAATCAGAATGCAAGTAGAGCTCTCTTGTTGACTGAAGATACTACTGGAAATAGCAATGACAAGGCTATCGTAGCTGCTCAACCTGATGGTTCTTATGTCTGGAATCTTCCACAGGATGAGACTAATAATGCTTATTTGGCCGAAATAGTTGATGATATGGCTCAAATAGCAGATTCTGTTGAGGATTTCTTGGACACCTCAGTTTACCACAGTGATGAGCATCTGTATGAAAATGCTCAAAGCTCGAACTTGGAATCTTCTACTCAGGTATATGACACTGATTCTGAGTCGGATGAAGAGGTTGAGGTTGCTGATACGAAAGATTCTGGAGAGGTGAACGCTGCTGAGAACAAAGACGATTCTGCTACTGAAAAGGTTGAAAAGACGATTGAAGAGCAGATGAAGGAGTATGAAATTCCAGCAGGCATGAGTGTGGATGACTTTGTCGCGTACATGGCAGACTGCAAAGAAGCAGATCAACAGGTATCTTATTCTCTTCGTACTATTGTTCATGTTTGCAAAATTGTTAATCGAATGTTTGATGAAATTGAACAAAAGAATGAACGAATTAAGCATTTAGAATCTGTTGTTAATGCTGCTCATGAAGAAAGAGATAAATTGATTAAAAAAGATTTAACTGTCACTGATAGAGAAAAATTTTTAAAGGATAGGATTAAATCTTTAGAGTCTGACATTAATGCTATGAAAGACAAAGTTAAACATGCTGTGGCTGTAGAAAGAGTAGGTGGTGAAGCTTATGCATTATTAGCTAAAAAGTGTGCTACTATTGAGAAAGAACTGGCTGATGCTAGAATAGAAATAGTGGACTTACAAGCTAAGGTTGATTCAGCTAGACATGATGAGCTTTTGATGCATATGCAAAAATTTGGGGACTCTCCATCTACGAGTTCTGACTCTGCTAAGGTTTCTTACAATAGCATGCCTCCTCCTTTCAACAATTATACTCCTGTAGAACCTAATATCCCGGAAGTCCTACTTCAACCTAGTGTTGATGTTGGTAAATCTCAAGACTCGTCTCCTAAGCCTACTTTGACTGAGGATACAGCAACATCTAAAGGAGTTTCTTCTCAACCTACCAAGGAAGAGAAATTGAAAGGTGTCGTCCTAGATTCGTCCACTTCTTATGGTCAAAAAGACAGTATTACTCACTTTACACTTCGTAAGAGTAGTAGGGTCTACACTGAGTTAGAATTTCCGTTATCATCAATTGACCCTAAGAGGATTGATAAAGTCTGGGATGTTGACATTAAGGATATGAAGCGATTAAGTCAGTTGCGCCAAACTCCTTTACCTAAGCAGTCTAGGGATAGTCAATCTGAAGATGAATTAGTTGTTAATGTCGAAGCAACTAAGGCTTTGAAGCATATCTTAATGCCTGCTCGAAAGAAGTCCCCAAGTAAGTCTAGGATATCACCGACCAAACGAGACCATAAGGATCCTAGTAAAACAAGTAAATCAGTGGACAATAGTGAATCTGTAAGTACCAATAATAAGGTAGATACAAAGAAAAAAGCTAAGGTCCTCTCTTGCTTTGCTTGTCATGAAAAAGGTCATGTTTACAGTGTATGTCCTAATCGACCTCGGAGATTGGGTTCTCCTTCAAAGGTTTCCACCTCGGAAGGAAAAAGGGGGTTGGGTAATGATAAACAGGTTTATAAGGCTAAAGAAGTTCAATCTTTCGCAAAACCGTTTACTATACCTCAACGACGTGAATCTCCACCAAAAGGTTCTTCTCCTATGAGACAAAGATTCACTACCCTCAGTGGGAGTTCGAGTCGGTCACAAACGTCTCCAAGTCGTAATTCAATTTATAACCGACTTCACTCGAGTGTTAGACCCTCTTTTGGCCTTCATTCCCCAAGACCTTCTCCAACGAGCGGTCAGACGTCTTCTCCAGTGAGAAGACAAGTTGAGAATCAAGTCACACCCACGGCTTCTAGCAATGGATATTGGACTGAACTGATTCTCAAGGATGAGAAGGGACGACCCAAACCTATGAAGGTTTGGGTCCCCAATGATAACTAATATTTCTCATTTGATGTGCAGGGAGTTCCTAGGAAACCTATTCATTTGTGGTACCTTGACAGTGGATGCTCCAGGCACACGACAGGGGACAAGAAGCTCTTGTCCAATTATACTGGTATAAATGGGTCATATGTTAGTTTTGCTGGTTCCAAGGGCGGCAACATCACCGGTCAAGGAGATGTCGTCAATGGACAACTAACTCTAGAAAGAGTTAACTATGTGGAACAACTTACTCACAATCTAATGAGTGTCTCACAGATCTGTGATAAGGGCAACAATGTTCATTTCACAGAAAAGGAGGCATACATCTTGAAGCCGGGTTTTGTTATTCCAGAAGAATGGATTATGCTCAAAGCTCCTAGGAAGAGAGACATCTATGGTTTAATTTTAGGTGTTGATAATCCAAAGGAGCCCCTTTGTTTGTTGAGCAAGGCAAATGAGTCTGAATCTCTCCTATGGCATCGTCGAATGGGACATATCAACTTTCAGAAGATGAATGAACTTATCAGTCTTGAATTAGTTGATGGTGTGCCTGTTAAGAAGTTTCTGATGGAAGATAAGTGTGTACCGTGTTTGAAAGGGAAGCAACATAAGAATCCACATAAATCCAAAGTACTCAACTCTATTTCCAAACCATTCGAATTACTTCATATGGATCTCTTTGGTCCTGTGAACAAAAGAAGCATTGGAGGGATGTCTTACTGTTTGGTGATCACTGATGATTACTCGAGGTACTCATGGGTATTTTTTCTGAAGACCAAGGATGAGACTGCCGAACGATTTATGGATTTTGTCAAGCAAGTTGAAAATGTCCATGGAGTCAAAGTTAAGAGAATCAGGAGTGACAATGGTACTGAGTTCAAGAATAATACTATTACTGTATTTTGCTTGACCAAAGGAATTCAACATCAGTACAGTGCACCATATGAGCCACAACAGAATGGAGTGGCTGAACGGAAGAACAGGACGTTAATTGAGACAGCCAGGACGATGCTTGTTGATTCAGGGCTTCCTATTACTTTCTGGGGAGAGGCAGTGAATACAGGTTGTCACATTCTGAATCGGGTTTTGACAGTTAAACGGTTTAAGAAGACTAGTTATGAACTATTGCACAACAAAAAGCCCAATTTACAGAATGTTGAGCCTTTCGGTGTTCCGTGCACTTTTCTTAAAACTCTTCCTCAAGGGAAATTTGAACCTAAATCTGAGGAGGGTTTCTTTTTGGGCTATGTTCCAAGTACACCGATTAGGCGAGTGTACAATCAGAAGACTGGCAAAGTTGATCTTGGTACAAATGTCGTAATTGTCAGTCACAAACCTGCTGTACACCTTGGTCCTGCTAATCATTTTGATTATGATGGTGTCTTCACTTCTTTTCGTGGTCCTGTTTCTTTTGCAGGTGTTCCAACAGTGGAGGATGTCGTTACTCTTCATGATCCTCTGGATGGTGGACCGGTTTCTGGTTCTTCTTCTGGTTCCTCACCAATAGTTGAGCCTACCTCTGAATCTGGAGCATCTAGTGGGACAAAAGTAGCCGATTCAACCTTAGAGCCTGCTCCTATAGTTCCTACTGATCCTTTGCATGTACCTCTACCTGATTCTCCTTTCTATGATACTGATGACACGGAAGGTGAAATTCAGGAGGAGCCTAACACTCCAGATTACAAAACTCCAGAGCAACATGTGCCGACGAATTTGGGAGATGATCCTTCTGTCGATAAGGTTCCTCAAACCAGAGTCCACAAGGATCATCCAGTCAAGCAAATCATTGGTGATGCTTCTGCCTCTGTTCGCACGAGGAATCAATCTAAGAAACCGTCGTGTATGTTTGCTGAAGTTAAGGATACTGGGGCAATTACTTGGTACTTGTATTACTGCTTTATCTCTCAGGTTGAGCCTAAGAATGTTGGAATGGCTCTTAAGGAACCGTCATGGGTTGAGGCGATGCAAGAAGAATTGGCTCAGTTTCGAAAGCTTGAGGTATGGAAGTTAGTTGACTTACCTCCGGGTGAATCTCCTTTAACAACGCGTTGGGTTTTTCGTTGTAAACGCGATGACAGAGGTGTAGTCACTCGAAATAAGGCTTGATTGGTGGTTAGAGGATTTTAGCAACAAGAAGGTTTTGATTACGATGAGACATTTGCACCTGTAGCTAGACTTGAAGCTATTCGATTATTTCTGGCATATGCTAGTTATAAGGGTATTAAGGTGTATCAGCTTGATGTAAAGAGTGCCTTCTTGTATGGTGATATTAAAGAAGAAGTGTATGTCGAACAACCTGCCGGGTTTGAGGATCCAGACTTTCCTAATAAAGTATATCGTCTCGATAAGGCTTTATATGGTTTACATCAGGCTCCTCGATCGTGGTATGAAAAATTGTCAACACATTTGAAGGAAAGTGGTTTTACCAGAGAATCTATAGACAACACGTTGTTTATTAAATGGAAAGGGAAGGACTACTTGCTTGTACAGGTCTATGTCGATGACATCATTTTTGGTTCATCTGATGACAAAATGTGCAAGGAATGTGAACAGAGCATGAAGGCTCAGTTTGAGATGAGTGCTATGGGGGAATTAACCTTCTTCCTTGGACTACAGGTGGATCAACTGAAAGATGGTTTCTTTATACATCAGACCAAGTATGTTAAAGATTTGCTTACTCGGTTTCGCATGTCTGATGCTAAGGATGCTGTTACTCCCATTAAGACTAATCATGGGTTGTGTCCTGATAAGCCTAATGATCCATCTGTCGATGCCACTCAATATCTAGCTATCATTGGATCCTTGATGTATCTGACAGCCTCACGTCCAGATATTACCTTTGCTGTTTCTATGTGTGCTAGATATCAGGCTAATCCGAAAGAGTCTCACTTGAAAGCTGCAAAAAGAATCCTTCGTTATTGGAAAGCCAAGCCTCGTCTAGGTCTTTGGTATCCCATGTATGGTTCTTTTGACTTTGTAGCTTATACTGATTCGGATTTTGGTGGTGACAACTCGGATAGGAAATCAACGTCAGGTGGATGTCAGCTTTTAGGGGGGAGAATTGTATCGTGGCAGTGCAAAAAGCAGACATCTGTTGCACAGTCATCCTGTGAAGTAGAGTACATTGCTGCTGGATATTGCTGTTCTCAGGTGCTTTGGATACAGCAACAACTGCGCGATTATGGTATGAATATCTCTAATACTCCTATTTGTATTGATAATAAGTCTGCCATAGATATTACCAAGAATCCGAAAAACTTTAAAGTCACCAAGCACATAGATATAAAGTATCATTTCATACGTGACTGTTTTGAGAAAAAGCTTATTCATTTAGAAAAGGTTATTACTGATGATAATCTTGCTGATTTATACACTAAAGCTTTTGATAGACCTCGTCTTGAGTTGTTATTTCAACTCAATGGTATGAAGAATGCCGAGTAGTTTCTCTCAAAGAACTTAAATGTATTTTTCGTGTCTTTGTAGTATAAGTTGTACATAGATAGTGTCATAAAAATACAAAAAGAGTTGTCTTAGTATAAGTTTGTATATATCTAGTGTCAAGAAAAATTCAAAAACATTGAAAAATCAAAAATCCAAAAAATATGAATAAAGTAAGGTTACTGCGCTAAATGAGTAGAAGTGACGATACTTTAGCTTTTAAGCCTGCTTAATCGTAATATAACTGCTTAGTTCAGTGATTACAATTTGGGATATATCGGTAGACACAAAGTACCAAGGTTTCCTTCAATCTGAACTTAAATTATATAATGTTCTTGTGGGCAACATATTCAGATATATGGCTGAGATTGCTTGCTTTTCAGTAATGAATTGATCTAGTCCTTAAATTTTGTGAAAGATTTAGCATTACTATAAGATTTGTTCAATGAATAGGCACGAACCTCTACCAATCATGAACATAAAAGTAAATGTGATATTGTTATGCAAATCAATTATATGCAAATTAAGGGGCTAATGTGGTCTTTGAGATTCGGACAAGTAAGTCCTCGGGGTATCTTTGTATACCTAGCCTACCTAAAGCTTCCAACTTGGGATAGGTTGTCAGAAAGTTCGCTACATGGATCTCATAGAAAATCACGGGTTCCTTATAAATCATGAAATGCAGAAGCATATATGTGAAATCACAAAGTAATTCAATTCAGTTATCCACAAAGTGTCTCATGATTGGTTAAGGATGTTCTTGAATATATTGAATATTTTTTATCTTAGTGCTTGTATCGATTACGAAAGTATATCTGAATGTGGGTTACATAAGTTCGCAAACTATTCAAATGGCATATTAGGTTACTCGGGTTACATGGTGACTGTCCTTGGCCAGGGTATGTCGAAAGTGTCATAACTCAATGGAAACTGGATGTACCGAGTGTTTAAGAGGACAAACATACCGGTAATCGCTGTTGGGTCACGGTTCAGAACTTATAATAAGAGAATTATTTCTCACTCGCAGGCTTATGTAACATGCTATACTGATCTAATCAGCAGTAATCATGCTTAATGTGAATAATGTATAAACTCTAGTTAATTAGAATTTAGATTAGTTTATTATTCTGCAATTTTATTCTGTGTTATTTTTCTTTTTAATTGAGTCAAAATAGTATTTTTATAAGTTCTTATTGCACGAGAGATCCTATTCAAATTCTGAGTATATTTTTGTTGAATTCCTTCATGTGAATTTTTAATGAGGTTGTGTAGACTGTTCACAAAGAAGATTTTCTAATATGGACATTAATTTGTTTAAAGTTTAGAAAAAGATCTTTTCAAGTGTAATGTGAAATGTCAAAGTCATTTGAAATCTCATGATTTTCACTTGTCACCAAATTATTAATCGGTTTGTTTAAATTTGTGTGGTGACATTTTAGGGTTTGACAAGAAATGACCTCCCTTGATCTTTTGTTAGATTTTTAGTTATTTCATATTTGTTAACCCTGATTGAGTATGATTGTAACTTGAATTTTCTGCATTATACTGTTTTGTTCTCAATGCGTTGATGAGTTCTGTGGTAAGTGTGCAGTGTTCAGGTTAAGAAGATAACGTTGGAATGCTGACTTCTGTTACTACATTGTTATTTACATGGATGATATCATTACAATAAGATCCTTGGTGTGTAGTGATAATATGTGTGATGCAGATTAGAGCATGTGAAGGATGAATACATGAACTGGTTTTTGGAATGGTTATTTATTTATGATTCATGTATTTAATGAAAATAATCAAATTTGATATTAGTTTCCTTTGAATTTCATGCTGTGATTTATGACATACTTTTGGAAACTTTACTATCTAGTATGGGACTTAAGTGTTTCAAGATGGTTTGCTGTCATGCATATCTATGATCCAAGGAAGTTCTCGGTGTCATAATCATATTGGTAATGAGGTTCATATTTAAATTGATTATTTTCATGATAGCGTTTAAACCATGGGTTTTCATTTAAGATTATAATGTTCGGTTATCTACTTACATTATGATTATGAATTTGGGTGCTAAGCACGTTTTTTAAAATTGATCCTGATGTTGCAGCTCAGCATGATTCTGAATTGCGAGAGATCTTTGAAGATATGGAAGACCCTGTGAACAGAGCAAGTTCGGTTACTCCGGTGAAGAGGCAAGGGAGTATTGATCTTCAATATACCAGAATTAAGCGTCGACGTGTTGTTGAAGCTTCTTCTGTAGCAATGCCTGCTCCTCCAAGCCCGACTGCTGCTGTTGCTCCTGTTCTTGGATGTCGTGTTGATCTTTTGGAGACCAGGGTTCGCACTTTGGAGTCTGAACTCACTGAGACTCGCGCTGCCTTAACATTTTTGATCAACTGGGTCAAGAATCAAGGGGGAGAAGTTCCTGAAGAAGTTTGCAGATTGTCAGCGGTTCAAACAAGACGTCAGAATGACGATGATGATGCTGATAATGCTGGTGAAAGGAATGTTTCTCGCCCAGTTGAAGATAGAGGAAAGGGTGCAGCGATCGAGGGGGAGACAGGAGGTGATACTTCTCAGCAAGGTGCTTCTGGTTCTGGTGCTCCTCGTGATTCAGGTTTCTAATTTTGTCTATGATAAAGATTGTTAGATAGAATGTATAATTGATTGTGTGTAATAAGTTATGACATTTTATGTAATGAAAATGTAATTTATCTTATTTTAATACAAGTACATTTCATCTTTATTATAATTATCATGATTATTCTTTTATTCTGGTGTTCATTTTGTGTAAATTTAAATAGATGATCCAGATTATACATATTTATTCTTTGATGGTGATGAGCTCGAGGAAGGCGAATTTGTCCCTGAACCAAATCTAGATATATTCAAGAAGCCTTATGGGTTTGACGAAGTATGGGACTCAATTCCTGAAGATCCGTTGATTGATGAGAATAGAGTGCTAGATCAGCAGAGATCAGATGTTAGAGAAAGAATGCTTCAAGTCCCATTCAGCAGCCTAACTCAAGTTCTACATTTTGTTGTGTATGCTAAGAATGGTGATGTGTCGATTCCATCTGAATATGAGATTAATGTGACAAGACCATTCAATTCAAATGATTTTCCAGTTTCTCTCAGAGATGATGATTCATTACATATTGTTGATCGACGTGTTCCCGAGAAAAGAGTAAATGATTGGATAGTACATAGGGAAACATGGAAACCGAATTTGTATTGGACTCATATCTCAGATAAAGATGCTGCAAAGTACAAGACAATCATCTGAAGTTGGTTTTATGATGATGAATTGAAGTTGTTTGTGTTTAAAAGACCAGAAGGTTGTCAGTACTTAGCATGGTGTGAGAGGCATTTCAGAAGTTTGTGTGAAGAAGATTTACATGAGCTTGGAAATAACTGGATTATCAATCCAAGCGATGATGGCTTAGCTGATGTGGTTGGTAAGAATCTCAGAAAAGATTTCTGGTTAAGGAAGAATATGAAAGATTCTGATAAACCACAGTTTAAGATCAAGCCAAGATCGAAGAAAAGAGTGGTCAAACCAGATAAAACAGTTGAGTTTGTTCAACATGATATTAAATGCATGATCAAGGTCCCTGCCAAGAAATGGGAACAAGATGTCTTGGACAAGATGGATAATTGGGAAATTGATCGAAATTCTGGTGAAGCCAAGATGTATGCAGATTCAAAGAAGCAGATTTTGCTGAGAAGAGTTTATGATCCAATGCAGCTGGTGAACTTCTCGAGAAATGATCTGAGAAAGCTGTACGATACAGAGTGTTCGTTTTTGCCATTTTGGAAGCATGAGGAAAGTAGATATCGTAAGATACTTTAGCTCTGCTTACATGAAGATATTCATGCAAATAGCAAAAGATTGTTGTTTGATGAATGATCAGATTTTGAAGACTAAGAAATCGAAGGTGCTGCTGTCAAGGGGAGTTTGTTGATGTACGTTGATGTGACAACAGCAACTTAGATTTGATATGTCGTTTAGATTGAGACATTATGTTAATTTATGTCGTATCTATATATGTAATTGATAGATTATACACTTTATGTTTTGGTAATGATCGATTACATGTTTTGGTGTTATATATATGTGTGTTATGTATGATGTTTGTTGTGTAATATACAAGTACAAACATAATATGTGTTAGGATTCCTTAAGATGAAATACTTAGGAATATAACTAAGTCTTGTATCTAACGAAGATAAGGTATATCTTCGTTAGAGGCAAACGAAGATAAACTTCGTTTGGTACAAACGAAGATTAACTTCGTTACATGGGCTGGGCAGCTAAGTTCGTAAGAACAAAGCCCAGCAAGCCCAGTTCGACTCAAAACATATATATACGAATGAATACTCTAAAATAAAAAAAATATACGTTCGACATACAAGTACACCAGACACCTAAGTTCGTTCTATATCTTATAGAAACGAAGATAGCATAATACGGCTGATTATTTACTTGATAATTAGCGATATACCAGTTTACTAATCAAACTAGTTATCTCGTGAGGATTCCGCACTCACGACATAATCATAGACGATCTCGAGAGCGATCTATAGCTATCGAGGGACTCACAACAACACAAAGAGAATATAACAGGGATACTCGTAGGTGTAAGGTGTTGGAAATTTTATGTAATAACATAGAATATCCAAGTTAATAGATATGTTAAAAGGAGTTAAAAGAGTAATTAACTAATGTGAATTTATCCCACATTGGTAGAAGAATAAACATTACGTGTGTTTATAACGAGGAGTGTTGGAGGAATTATAATTCCTTATAAGGGGCTACACCCCCAAGTGGGCTAGGAGGGTGCGAAACACCCGACGCGCCCGGGCCCGGGACCGGGGGCGTGGGCGATGAGGCGTAATGTGGCGTTTTAGTGGCGCACTTAGCACGCTCGCATCGCCGCGAGCCGCTATTGAGCCGTCTTTATTTTTTGGCTAGTTCAGTGTAGCTCGGTTATGGCTTACATGGCTCGATTATGGCTCAGTGGGTGGTCCTATTCCAGGCCTTGCACCTGGCAGGACACTTCACTTAGTCTTAAGTGTAACACATGTTGTTTAACCATGCAAACCAACATGTGTCCCACTAAAACATCCACTAACCAGTTTATATGTATATAAACTATACTTAGTGGTGTTTTTGGTAGTTAAAACAACAATACAAACACTCTCTCAATCTGGATCATCAACCAGATTTTCTTTCACTTGCTTCATTTCGTATTGTTCTTGAAGGTATAATTCCGGGTTGTGGTTAACTCCGACAATACAATCTGCTTTGGCTGTTGTACCCTGGGAAACTGTCGGGTTCACTTGGGTGGCCCGAAATCAGTTTTAAGGGACCTTGGTTTAACCATATCCTCAGCCCATTTTTGCCTTTCTTTCTGATTCTGTTTTGTTATTTATTTTGCTTTCTTGTATTGTTTAGTAGTACGTAATTTACTTGTAATTCGAATGTATTTTCAATAAAATTGTTGTTTTCTTGAATGGTGCTCTAACAATCTTAAAACTGAACTTTCTTTCTTCACCATTCTGTTAATTCGAATTACATAAATATGTTTTTCCAAAATTTTGTTATATACTTTTCTGTAAAGTTATACATTTAATTAGTCTTTAATTTCTTCAAGTTTTTTAGTAAAACTTTGATTGTTCTATTTCAGAAATTGCTACTGAAATGAACTCCTCTACTAATGGAACTACTTCTTCTACCACCACCAACACCGTTGGTGCAAATGATTCTTAATCTGTAGGACATACTGTCTCTACAAGCATGGGACCTATAGTAGGTACCCAAGCTGCCCAAACTATGGCCAACCACTGTGAAAAACCAGAAAAGTTTTCTGGTAACAACCTCAAGATGTGGCAACCAAAGATGCTGTTCTATTTGACCACTTTGAATCTTGCGAGATTCCTAACTGAAACAGCACCTCAAATTCCTGAAGGTTCTACTGATGCTCAATCAGTGAGTGTTGTTGATGCTTGGAAGCATTCTGAATATCTATGCTGAAACTATGTGTTAAATGGCCTTGTTGATTCACTGTATAATGTATTTTGCAAAATAACAACTGCCAAAGAATTATGGGAGTCTTTGCAAAAGAAATACAAAACCGAAGATGCCGGAACTAAAAAGTTCATAGTTGCAAGGTTTTTAGAGTTCAAAATGGTTGACTCTAAAACTGTTATGGCACAGGTTGAAGAATTGCAAATCATAATCAGTGAAATCTTATCAGAAGGAATGGTTCTTGGTGAAACATTTCAAGTTGCTTCCATGATTGAAAAGTTGCCACCAAGTTGGTTGGATTTTAAAAATGACCTTAAGCATAAGCGAAAACCTATGACCGTTGAAGAGCTTGTTGTTCGTTTTCGAATTGAGGAAGACAATAGAGTTGCTCAAAATGGTGGTCATATTGAAGGTCTTGCTAAGGCCAACTTTGTTGAGAATGGCCAAAGTTCCAAAGGAAAAGGTAATTTCAAGGGTAAAGGGAAAGGTCCTATTAAAAAGAACAAAGGAAAAAAGATGGATTTGAGTCCAAAGAATGGTGGTGTGAAGAAGAAGGTTAGTTTGTTCAAAGGGAAGTGCTACAATTGTGGTGAATCTGGTCACCGAGTTGATCAATGCAAGAATCCAAGGAAGGAAAGGGCAAATATGGTCGAAGATGACATGCCTCTTGTTGCTATGATTTCCGACCTCACGGCTAAGTTGGAAGAGGTCAATCTTACCACCGATGGAATCAAAGGATGGTGGGTTGATACGGGTGCAACCCGTCATGTGTGTCCGGATAAGACTATGTTCCATAACTTGAAAGAAGTATCTGGTGAAGACAAGTTGTATATGGGAAATGCCGCCACCGCCGATATTAAGGGTGAAGGCGATGTGATCCTCAAGTGGACTTCAGGGAGAGAGCTCAAGTTAACCAATGTGTTGTATGTTCCCGAATTGCGCAAGAGTCTTGTGTCGGGTTGGTTGCTTAACAAGAATGAGTTTTGTTTAGTGTTTGAAAGTGATAAGTTTGTGTTAACTAAACGTGGTTTGTATGTTGGTCAAGGTTATGCCCTTAATGGGATGTTTAAGCTCAATGTTGTACCTATTAAGCAAGTGAATGAAAATGCTTCTACTTCCGCTTATTTGATTGAGTCTTCTAATATTTGGCATAATCGTCTTGGACATGTGAATTTTAATTCAATGCGTCGTTTAATTAAGTTAAATTGTATACCATCTTTTAACATTGATTCTAATTCTAAATGTCCAATTTGTGTTGAAGCTAAACAAACCACCAAATCTTTCAAATCCATTCAACGAAACACCGAGCCACTTGATTTAATCCATACCGATGTATGTGATTTTAGATCGATTCCCACTCGAGGTGGTAACAAATATTTCATAGATTAGAAGATTAAGGAGCGATAGAGGAGGTGGATATGTTTCTCCTTTTGCTGAAATTTGTGCTCAAAATGGTATTATCCATGAGCAAACAGCTCCTTATACCCCACAACAAAATGGCATTGCTGAAAGGAAAAATCGAACTCTTAAAGAGATGATGAATGCCATGTTGTAATATAGCATAAATTGCTCGTGTTCGGGTGCGGAAGTAAGGTGAATAACAATGGTGGATGTGTGTGTGTTAGTGTGTGTATTGAGAGAGACGACTTGTGTGTGTGTGGAAATCTTGGAAATATTATTAGCACAATGTGATTAAAGGTTTTTAAAAGGTTAAGGCTTGAGGGGTATTTATACTCTAAGTAAATACATAAGCTCCCCCTCAACCTTATATTACATATACAAATTAACAAAGATAAGGAAATACAACTAAGCACTATTTTTGAATTTCTAACATTCTCCCCCTTAGTGCTTGGTTGTCTTTTATCAGTTCCTACTGTTCCTCCTCCTTCTTTTCTCAGCTCGTCTTTTCTTGTTCTTTCTTTTCTTGTAATCTTGAGCTGCTTTTGTTGTAGATGGTTTATCTTTCATAGAATTCCAAAAATCTCTTTTCTTGTAACTATTCCAAGAGTCATTCCAATACCTCTTGGGAAAGAAATGCCAGTTAGCACCTTCTGGACGTTCATCGGGTAATCTGATATTATCTTGAAAGTTAACTGGAGGAATATTATGAGGACCTCGTTCATGACTTGGATTCCAAAGAACCCATGAACCTATCTCAGTATGAATAATTCCTTCTCTTGGTCTAATAGTTCTGGCAGCAATAAGATCTCTAACTCTTTGACGCATATCAATTGTTTCTTGAATCCTTCTTATGTGTCTTTCTCTTTGAATCTGGATGTTTTCATTTTCACTAGGATCAGGATTATCATGTATGGCTCTGAGGAAGAATAAGCAATATTTCAAAGTGCCATCTGAATACTTGGGAAAATCAGATGCACGGACAAAGATTTTTCCTCTGAAGTTGTTAATGAAAACAAATCCATCCAATTCTTCTATTGGATCTCCAATCTGATAAGAATTCAACTCATAACCTCCTGCTCTCTGATTTGGTCTCGTGAGATTGATTCTTCTTGTTCTCCTTTCTAGACCAATCTGGAAATCATTAAACTCATAATATCTGATTAAAGCCTGAATGTGACTCTTCAGAGCTCATAAGCAAGGAGTTGATCTGGAGTCTTTGTAATCAAATGAGCATACTGGTTGTAGAGAAAGAGGATGTCAGAGATTGGCAAGTATTGGAAAGATTCTTCATGAACAGCATAAATGTGACCATCAGCTCTTTGAACTCTAAATCGGACAAGTCTTTGGTTCTGATACTTGATTGGAGCAATCAATGTCAACACACTTGTGATTGGACTCTGGAACTGATTATACCACTTCACTTCTTACTGTGCTTTCAACATTCATCATTTCTAAGTATGCATCCCTTTGATTTTGATGTCTGAAAAGAAAGAATGCTCTCAACCTATTCAAGGTCATGTTGAGTCTTTCCTCAGATGAGCAGTAAATCGGGAAGGCTCTTTCTTCAATGTATCTTGCCCTGCATACTAACTCTTCAGGTCTGACATTCAAATCTAGCATTTGTGCATAATTCTCATAAAAATACCCTTCATTTATTTGCCAGATTTTGTCTCGAGTGATTCTTGGATGTCTAATACCCATGCTAAGCTCTCTTGGAGGGTCAAGATTATTTGTATCTCTCAGATCATAGACAATCTCTTCAAAGATATCTTTCTCAAATTGTTCTTGTGACATAGCTGGTCTTGGTGGAGCATCATTAGAATCATCCGAATTAGAATCACTATCATCATCAGTCCTATTCCCTGGTTGAAATGGATCAGGATCACTGGATTGATCAGAACTTGATGTAGTTGAGTAATAGTGAGAGATGTATTTAACAAGCGGAGGCAGATCATCTGAATCAGAATTATGAACTTGATGAGCTTGAGATGATGAAGGAATATCCACACTTTGACTTTGGTCTTGATTTCCTTCTGTTGTATCTTGAACACTTGCTTCTTGTGTTGTATTATGACCTTCTCCACTATCTTGAATATTCTCCCCCTCGGGTTGATCATCTGGATTTTGATCATCCCGACTCCTTAAGATAGTGGTCGGTCGACATTGTTGTTCAAGCTCAGTTAATCTCTTTCGAAGAGCTTCAGTTTCAGCCTTATGAGTAGTATTAGTATCCAAGAAATGTAGATATGAAAGAATTGAATGACAGATAGCTTTCTTTGGTGGGTTCAGATTAGGCTCTTCAGATCTTAATCGACGAAGTACTGCCATAATGAGAGTATCAGTGGATGTACCACTTTCATGAAGCCTATTAGCAGTATAGTCATTCAAATAAGTATCACTAAGATCAGATTCCGACGAAGATGAAGAACTTGAAGAATAATCAGGAGAATCAGGATCAGGAAATGATTGTTGAGGTGTTGAGATTGGAGTAACAACAGATGAACCAATTCGAAGTGTACCCCAGTAAGCAATCTACGTGGTGAAGACTGGTTTGAGTCATGGGAAGTTTACTAGTAATAGTATATCTTGAAGCACGTAATACACTTTCTTGTTCTTGTTCAATCCTTCAACAAATGAGTCACAAGATTACGAACAATCGGAGATAATGTTACAACAGCTGGAGATTCAGAAATTGGAGTATCAGGAGTAACAGAAGCTGACACATCAGTAGTTCCAAGTGGTTCTACTGAGTGACCTGACGACATCATGACTGTCACAGGATTTCCTGTTGGTTCAAGAGTTTGAACAACAGTTGATGATTCGGCTTCACAACCAGAATCCTTTGGAAAGTGGACAAACATAACACCGGTGTCACTTAGATCAACCGTTAAACCCAAAGCACGAATAGCCGCAGCAACTGCTCGAGCTCGAGAGAGTTCAAACTGTCACTGGGCCAATTCAGCTACACGGGTGCCTTCGTTCAAAGTTGGCATAATGTTAGCAATGGAAGGACTTCCAAACAATCCTTGAGAGGCACTAAAGCCGAGCTCTCTATGTTTGTTCCGGCAGCATCACCTAGATGTGCAGATGGTACACAATCGGTGTAGTGTCCTAGGGGTACTAGACAAACGTGCAGAAACGAAAGTCAAGAGGGGGCAGATGTCTCTTTATCTTCAACATCCACAATCTCTGAAGGAGACTGGGAGGATTACGTGGATTTTGCCCATGCAGAAATGAGACGTCAGTCTGTAGAGAGACTTCCGAATGGCTAGTGGAGGTTTGACCGTGCAAGAGTTGGGAGCTCTTGTCTCTATCCTAGGTCGAACCCGGCGATTATATGTGGTTTGGACTAATGGAAGGACAACGTTTTCTTTATGCCTTATACCTAGCCTGGACCTCTCATCCTCTCTAACATTTCGACTCCTCCTCATTTCCACCTTGTTCCTCCGGGATGTCCATTACATCATCAGCAAATTGATATTAACAGGAATGGACTTCCTGCGGCCTTGAAAGTATGTCAGTGGAGGAGATAGGAAAACAGTGTAGAAATGTTGATGAAGGAATTTGAGTTGGTATTGATTGTGATGGAGGCATTGGGCGGGGTTCTGGTGTTAGAATTTCTGGTAGTGGAGGTTTTTGAATTGGTGAAGAATGTTTTGGTGATGGTGTTCTTGGTGATCGGATAGGTCTTGAGTCCCAGACTCAGAGATAGTATTCTCAGAAGAGGGGGGAGAAGAAGGTCCAGCTGGTGTTTTTCTTTTCAATTGCTTTTTTTAAAGAACTTCCTTGCTGATTCTTTTGTTGATGCACTTTCTTACTCAACTTTATCACAAACATTTCACCTCTTTGTTTCTTATCTTTGGCGCTACCTGAACTGGATTCACCCTCCTCTCTTTTCTTTCCTCTTAGACCCCTCATTGGCAACCTATGCACAACTTGGGTAGGAACGG
>NW_025215679.1:0-15230 GCF_010389155.1 Erigeron canadensis | reverse complement strand
TCATTCGTATATATATGTTTAGAGTCGAACTGCTTGCTGGGCTTTGTTCTTACGAACTTAGCTCCCAGCCCATGTACGAAGTTAATCTTCTTTTGTACCAAACGAAGTTTGTATCTTCGTTGGCCTCTAACGAAGATATACCTTATCTTCGTTAGATACAAGACTTAGTTATATTCCCAAGTATTCATCTTAAGGATCCTAACACATATTATGTTTTGTACTTGTATATCACACACAACATCTACATAACACACAATAATATAACACCAAACATGGAACGATCATTACCAAAACATAAAGTCCATAATCTATCAATTACATATATAGATACGACATAATTAACATAATGTCTCAATCTAAACGACATATCATCTAAGTTTCTGTTGTCACATCAACGTCATCAACCAACTCCCCCTTGACAGCACACCTTCGTGTCTTAGTCTTCAAAATCTGATCATCATCAAACAACAATCTTTTGCTATTTGCATGAATATCTTCATGTAAGCAGAGCTGAAGTATCTTACATATCTACTTTCTTTCATGCTTCCAAAATGGCAAAAAACGAACACTCTGTATCGTACAGCTTTCTCAGATCATTTCTCGAGAAGTTCACCAGCCATTCGGATCATAAACTCTTCTCAACAAAATCTGCTTCTTTAAATCTGCATACCTCTTGGCTTCACCAGAATTTCGATCAATTTCCCATTATTCCGCTCCTGTCCGACATCTTGTGCCCAGTTCTTGGCAGGGACCTTGATCATGCATTTAATATCATGTTGAAACAAACTCAACTGTTTTATCTGGTTTGACCACTCTTTTCTTCGATCTTGCTCGATCTTAAACTGTGGTTTAATCAGAATCTTTCATATTCTTCCTTTAACCAGAAATCTTTTCTGAGATTCTTCTTACCAACCACATCAGTCAGGCAACTATAGCCACATCGCGTTAGATGAAATACAATCTCGTTATTTCCAAGCTCATGGAAATCTTCTTCACACAACTTCTGAAATGTCTCTCAACCATGCTAAGTACTGACAACCCTCTGGTCTTTTAAGCACAAACAACTCAATTCATCATCATCAACCAACTCCAGATGATGTCTTGTACTTGCAGATCTTTATCTGAGATATGAGTCAATACAAATTCGGTTTCCACGTTTCCCTATGTCATCCAATCATTTACTCCTTTTCTCTCGGGAACACGTCGATCAACAATATGTAATGATCATCATCTCTGAGAGAAACTGGAAAATCATTTGAATTGAATGGTCTTGTCACATTAATTCTCATATTCAGATGGATCGACACATCACCATTCTTAGCATACACAACAAATGTAGAACTTGAGTTAGGCTACTGAATGGGACTTGAAGCATTCTTCTCTAACATCTGATCTTGCTGATCTAGCACTCTATTCTCATCATCAACGGATCTTCAGGAATTGAGTCCCATACTTCGTCAAACCCATAAGGCTTCTTGAATATATCTAGATTTGGTTCAGGACAAATTCGCCTTCCTCGAGCTCATCACCATCAAGAATAAATCTGTATAATCTGGATCATCTATTTAAATTTACACAAATGACACCAGAATAAAAGAATAATATGATAATTATAATAAAGATGAAATATGATATCATGATAATTATAATAAAGATGAAATATGATAATTATAATAAAGATGAAATGTACTTGTATTAAAATAAGATAATTACATTTTCATTACATAAAATGTCATACTTATTACACCACAATCAATTATAACATTCTATCTAACATCTTTATCTAGACAAAATATAAACCTGAATCACGAGGAGCACCAGAAGACCAGCACCAGAAACCAAAGCACCTTGCTGAGAAGTATTACCTCCTGTCTCCCCCTCGATCGCTCTGCAACCCTTTCCTCTATCTTCAACTGGCGAGAAAACATTCCTTTCACAGCTTATCATCATCATCATCGTCTTCTGACGTCGTGGTTAAACCGCTGACAATCTGCAGACCTCTTCAGGAACTTCTCCCCCTGATTCTTGACCTAGTTGATCAAAAATGTTAAGGCAGCGCGCGAGTCTCAGTGAGTTCAGACTCCAAAGTGCGAACCCTGTTCTCCAAAGATCAACACGACATCTAAGACCAGGAGCACCAGCACCGTCGGCTTGAGGAGCAGGCATTGCTACAGAAGGAAGCTTCAACACACGTCGACGCTTAATTCTGGTATATTGAAGATCAATACTCCCTTGCCTCTTCACCGGTAGTAACCGAACTTTCTCTGTTCACAGGGTCTTCCATATCTTCAAAGATCTCTCGCAATTCAGAATCATGCTGAGCTGCAACATTAGGATCAATCTCAGCAGCAGAATAGAGTTAGCGAATCTGAAATTGCTGGAACAGCGTAACAAGCTTGGCTTCTGCGTTCTCTGTGAAACAACACAACCGCTGATCAAACGACTGATGCGAATGATCGCTTTCAGAAGCAGCCGCAATATCATGAATCCTCTAGTTCGACGTTCAGCCAACAGAATCACTGTGTCTGTCGCAGTTGTAGCAGCAAACCGTCGGAACTAGCAACATCGTCATCATCATTTCCAACATCCGAATCAGCAGACTCATCCCCAGAACTCTCAACATCATCCCCGGAACTCGCAGAAGACCAGAATCAGAATCGTCATCAGCAGCATCCACAAACTATCATTCTCAAGACGAGATTGATAGTTTGGATTAATTAGGTGACCAAAAAGTGGTGGATCATGGAGACCAGCACATTACTCGTATTTGCCTCAATCAGCAAAAAGAACGCGAAGGCCAAGAATGAAGAACGTAGCGAGGACCTTGGTCATATTCTAAGTCTGGACAAAATGTCTAACTATAGCCATCACAAATCGAGGATACAAGAGAAATCGCTTTCTCCCCCTAGCATTAATCTGATCAACAAACTCTTGATAAAAATATCGGAGAAGGATAAGGGCGATTATATACCAAAGCAACCATCTACGACGCAATCTGTGCAGATAGTTGATCAAAGCCGCCTGCGATTGCTCAAACAGACGAGCAATGCATACGCCATACCTCCATCTTACCTGAAAACCCACTCTTGTCAAAGGAAGTTGACATGGCCAACAATACCATTCTCTGAAAACAGCGAAGAAGGAGTTCAAACTCGTAAGTCATTTCAACTCGTCCTCTTCTTCTACGTCTGGTCTGCTCCTAGATGCAAAATAGTGCGGAGCGACTCAGCATTGAATCAAATGTTGTGCCTGCAACAGTTGCTCGTACAAAACCTTGGCCATCAACCATACTTCATGAGCAGTAGACCAGAAGGAATCAATATAACTCTGAATCAGTCTCGCGAATCACAAAAAGCAAAAGATAATCGCGAGCGAGCAGTGTAGTTGAACATTTCATGAAAATGTTCGCAGTTATGTTGATCTGGATCTAGTTTCAGTGCAAGATTGTGCTTTTTCACAAATTGAGCGAGGGCGAGAGCCATTTCTGCAAAACCCAATCACAATATCGAAACAAAATATAAAGAATCATGATAATGGATTGCAGAATTGAAAACCTAACTTGAAAAACCCTAATTGAAACAACCCTAATCGGAAAAACCCTAATTCTTAATTTCGCAAAATAAGTCTGAACGAAGATAACCAATAATTCGTTAGTACAGAACGAAGATAGAAGCTAAATCGTAGCAATACTAAACGAAAATAGGTCTTAGTTCGTAAGAATTAAATCTAAATTAACACCTAACGAAGCAATCTTCCAAAACACAACCTTTATCACAATCTGTACATAGCAAAAACTCGTTAGATAGCAACCTGTTCATGCCGTGTACTAAAAAAAACGCTTAGCACCCAAATTCATAATCATAATGTAAGTAGATAACCGAACATTATAATCTTAATGAAAACCCATGGTTTAAACACTAACCCATAACAAACCTGAAAATAATCAATTTAAATATGAACCTCATTACCAATGACGATTATGACACCGAGAACTTCCGTTGATCATAGATATGCATGACGGCAAACCATCTTGAAACACTTAAGTCCCATACTAGATGCCGTCTACAAAACTTAACAAACAATGAACTATCCACAGAAAGTCACTGAAGAACTTAGTAAAGTTTCCAAAAGTATGTCATAAATCACAGCATGAAATTCAAAAGAAACTAATATCAAATTTGATTATTTTCATTAAATACATGAATCATAAATAAATAACTATTCCAAAACCAGTTCATGTATTCATCCTTCACATGCTCTAATCTGCATCACAAATATTATCACTACACACAAGGATCTTATCGTATGATATCATCCATGTAAATAACAATGCAGTAACAGAAGTCAGCATTCCAACGTTATCTTCTTAACCTGAACACTGCACACTTACCACAGAATCATCAATGCATTGAGAACAAAACAGTATAATGCAGAAAATTCAAGTTACAATCATACTCAATCAGGGTTAACAAATATGAAATAACTAAAAATCTAACAAAAGATCAAGGGAGGTCATTTCTTGTCAAACCCTAAATGTCACCACACAAACTTAAACAAACCCGATTAATAACTTGGTGACAAGTGAAATTGTGAGATTTCAAATAACTTTGACATTTCACATAACACTTGAAAAGATCATTTTCTAAACTTAAACAAATTAATGTCCATATTAGAAAATCTTCTTTGTAAACAGTCTACACAACCTCATTAAAAATTCACATGAAGGAATTCAGAAAAAAAAATTATACTCAGAATTTGAATAGGATCTCTCGTGCAATAAGAACTTATAAAATATATTTTGACTCAATTAAAAAGAAAAAATAACACAGAATAAAAATTGCAGAATAATAAACTAATCTAAATTCTAATTAAATAGACTTTATACATTA
This sequence comes from Erigeron canadensis, assembly GCF_010389155.1. Lineage (NCBI taxonomy): Eukaryota > Viridiplantae > Streptophyta > Magnoliopsida > Asterales > Asteraceae > Erigeron > Erigeron canadensis. The sequence continues at coordinate 10,341 of NW_025215679.1, read as the reverse complement.
TTCACATTAAGCATGATTACTGCTGATTAGATCAGTTTAGCATGTTACATAAGCCTGCGGGTGAGAAACTAATTCTCTTATTATAAGTTTGAACCGTGACCCAACAGCGATTACCGGTATGTTTGTCCTCTTAAACATTCGGTACATCCAGTTTCCATTGAGTTATGACACTTTCGACATACCCTGGCCAAGGACAGTCACCATGTAACCCGAGTAGCCTAATATGCCATTTGAATAGTTTGCGAACTTATGTAACCCACATTCAGATATACTTTCGTAATCGATACAAGCACTAAGATAAAAAGTGTTCAATATATTCAAGAACATCCTTAACCAATCATGAGACACTTTGTGGATAACTGAATTGAATTACTTTGTGATTTCACATATATGCTTCTGCATTTCATGATTATAAGGAACCCGTGATTTTCTATGAGATCCATGTAGCGAACTTTCTGAAAACCTATCCCAAGTTGAAAGCTTTAGGTAGGCTAGGTATACAAAGATACCCCGAGGACATACTTGTCCGAATCTCAAAGACCACATTAGCCCTTAATTTGCATATAATTGATTTGCATAACAATATCACATTACTTTTATGTTCATGATTGGTAGAGGTTCGTGCCTATTCATTGAACAAATCTTATAGTAATGCTAGATCTTTCACAAAATTTAAGGACTAGATCAATTCATTACTGAAAAGCAAGCAATCTCAGCCATATATCTGAATATGTTTCTCACAAGAACATTATATCATTTAAGTTCAGATTGAAGGAAACCTTGGTACTTTGTGTCTACCGATATATCCCAAATTGTAATCACTGAACTAAGCAGTTATATTACGATTAAGCAGGCTTAAAAGCTAAAGTATCGTCACTTCTTGTCATTAGCGCAGTAACCTTACTTTATTCATATTTTTTTTTTGGATTTTCGATTTTTCAATGTTTTTGAATTTTCTTGACACTAGATATATACAAACTTATACTAAGACAACTCTTTTTGTATTTTTATGACACTATCTATGTACAACTTATACTACAAAGACACGAAAAATACATTTAAGTTCTTTGAGAGAAACTACTCGGCATTCTTCATACCATTGAGTTGAAATAACAACTCAAGACGAGGTCCATCAAAAGCTTTAGTGTATAAATCAGCAAGATTATCATCAGTAATAACCTTTTCTAAATGAATAAGCTTTTTCTCAAAACAGTCACGTATGAAATGATACTTTATATCTATGTGCTTGGTGACTTTAAAGTTTTTCGGATTCTTGGTAATATCTATGGCAGACTTATTATCAATACAAATAGGAGTATTAGAGATATTCATACCATAATCGCGCAGTTGTTGCTGTATCCAAAGCACCTGAGAACAGCAATATCCAGCAGCAATGTACTCTGCTTCACAGGATGACTGTGCAACAGATGTCTGCTTTTTGCACTGCCACGATACAATTCTCCCCCCTAAAAGCTGACATCCACCTGACGTTGATTTCCTATCCGAGTTGTCACCACCATAATCCAAATCAGTATAAGCTACAAAGTCAAAAGAACCATACATGGGATACCAAAGACCTAGATGAGGCTTGGCTTTCACATAACGAAGGATTCTTTTGCAGCTTTCAAGTGAGACTCTTTCGGATTAGCCTGATATCTAGCACACATAGAAACAGCAAAGGTAATATCTGGACGTGAGGCTGTCAGATACATCAAGGATCCAATGATAGCTCGATATTGAGTGGCATCGACAGATGGATCATTAGGCTTATCAGGACACAACCCATGATTAGTCTTAATGGGAGTAACAGCATCCTTAGCATCAGACATGCGAAACCGAGTAAGCAAATCTTTAACATACTTGGTCTGATGTATAAAGAAACCATCTTTCAGTTGATCCACCTGTAGTCCAAGGAAGAAGGTTAATTCCCCATAGCACTCATCTCAAACTGAGCCTTCATGCTCTGTTCAAATTCCTTGCACATTTGTCATCAGATGAACCAAAAATGATGTCATTGACATAGACCTGTACAAGCAAGTAGTCCTTCCCTTTCCATTTAATAAACAACGTGCTGTCTATAGAACCTCTGGTAAAACCACTTTCCTTCAAATGTGTTGACAATTTTTCATACCACGATCGAGGAGCCTGATGTAAACCATATAAAGCTTTATCGAGACGATATACTTTATTAGGAAAGTCTGGATCCTCAAACCCGGCAGGTTGTTCGACATACACTTCTTCTTTAATATCACCATACAAGAAGGCACTCTTTACATCAAGCTGATACACCTTAATACCCTTATAACTAGCATATGCCAGAAATAATCGAATAGCTTCAAGTCTAGCTACAGGTGCAAATGTCTCATCGTAATCAAAACCTTCTTGTTGCTCAAATCCTCTAACCACCAATCGAGCCTTATTTCGAGTGACTACACCTCTGTCATCGCGTTTACAACGAAAAACCCAACGCGTTGTTAAAGGAGATTCACCCGGAGGTAAGTCAACTAACTTCCATACCTCAAGCTTTCGAAACTGAGCCAATTCTTCTTGCATCGCCTCAACCCATGACGGTTCCTTAAGAGCCATTCCAACATTCTTAGGCTCAACCTGAGAGATAAAGCAGTAATACAAGTACCAAGTAATTGCCCCAGTATCCTTAACTTCAGCAAACATACACGACGGTTGCTTAGATTGATTCCTCGTGCGAACAGAGGCAGAAGCATCACCAATGATTTGCTTGACTGGATGATCCTTGTGGACTCTGGTTTGAGGAACCTTATCGACAGAAAGATCATCTCCCAAATTCGTCTGCACATGTTGCTCTGGAGTTTTGTAATCTGGAGTGTTAGGCTCCTCCTGATTTCACCTTCCGTGTCATCAGTATCATAGAAAGGAGAATCAGGTAGAGGTACATGCAAAGGATCAGTAGGAACTATAGGAGCAGGCTCTAAGGTTGAATCTGCTACTTTTGTCCCACTAGATTCTCCAGATTCAGAGGTAGGCTCAACTATTGGTGAGGAACCAGAAGAAGAACCAGAAACCGGTCCACCATCCAGAGGATCATGAAGAGTAACGACATCCTCCACTGTTGGAACACCTGCAAAAGAAACAGGACCACGAAAAGAAGTGAAGACACCATCATAATCAAAATGATTAGCAGGACCAAGGTGTACAGCAGGTTTGTGACTGACAATTACGACATTTGTACCAAGATCTACTTTGCCAGTCTTCTGATTGTACACTCGCCTAATCGGTGTACTTGGAACATAGCCCAAAAAGAAACCCTCCTCAGATTTAGGTTCAAATTTCCTTGAGGAAGAGTTTTAAGAAAAGTGCACGGAACACCGAAAGGCTCAACATTCTGTAAATTGGGCTTTTTGTTGTGCAATAGTTCATAACTAGTCTTCTTAAACCGTTTAACTGTCAAAACCCGATTCAGAATGTGACAAGCTGTGTTCACTGCCTCTCCCAGAAAGTAATAGGAAGCCCTGAATCAGCAAGCATCGTCCTGGCTGTCTCAATTAACGTCCTGTTCTTCCGTTCAGCCACTCCATTCTGTTGTGGCTCATATGGTGCACTGTACTGATGTTGAATTCCTTTGGTCAAGCAAAATACAGTAATAGTATTATTCTTGAACTCAGTACCATTGTCACTCCTGATTCTCTTAACTTTGACTCCATGGACATTTTCAACTTGCTTGACAAATCCATAAATCGTTCGGCAGTCTCATCCTTGGTCTTCAGAAAAAATACCCATGAGTACCTCGAGTAATCATCAGTGATCACTAAACAGTAAGACATCCCTCCAATGCTTCGTTTGTTCACAGGACCAAAGAGATCCATATGAAGTAATTCGAATGGTTTGGAAATAGAGTTGAGTACTTTGGATTTATGCGGATTCTTATGTTGCTTCCTTTCAAACACGGTACACACTTATCTTCCATCCCAAACTTCTTAACAGGCACACCATCAACTAACCCAAGACTGATAAGTTCATCATCTTCCGAAAGTTGATATGTCCCATTCTACGATGCCATAGGAGAGATTCAGACTCATTTGCCTTGCTCAACAAACAAAGGGGCTCCTTTGGATTATCAACACCTAAAATTAAACCATAGATGTCTCTCTTCCTAGGAGCTTTGAGCATAATCCATTCTTCTGGAATAACAAAACCCGGCTTCAAGATGTATGCCTCCTTTTCTGTGAAATGAACATTGTTGCCCTTATCACAGATCTGTGAGACACTCATTAGATTGTGAGTAAGTTGTTCCACATAGTTAACTCTTTCTAGAGTTAGTTGTCCATTGACGACATCTCCTTGACCGGTGATGTTGCCGCCCTTGGAACCAGCAAAACTAACATATGACCCATTTATACCAGTATAATTGGACAAGAGCTTCTTGTCCCCTGTCATGTGCCTGGAGCATCCACTGTCAAGGTACCACAAATGAATAGGTTTCCTAGGAACTCCCTGCACATAAAATGAGAAATATTAGTTATCATTGGGGACCCAAACCTTCATAGGTTTGGGTCGTCCCTTCTCATCCTTGAGAATCAGTTCAGTCCAATATCCATTGCTAGAAGCCGTGGGTGTGACTTGATTCTCAACTTGTCTTCTCACTGGAGAAGACGTCTGACCGTTCGTTGGAGAAGGTCTTGGGGAATGAAGGCCAAAAGAGGGTCTAACACTCGAGTGAAGTCGGTTATAAATGAATTACGACTTGGAGATGTTTGTGACCGACTCGAACTCCCACTGAGGGTAGTGAATCTTTGTCCCATAGGAGAAGAACCTTTTGGTGGAGATTCACGTCGTTGAGGTATAGTAAACGGTTTTGTGGAAGATTGAACTTCTTAGTCTTATAAACCTGTTTATCATTACCCAACCCCTTTTTCCTTCCGAGGTGGAAACCTTTGAAGGAGAACCCAATCTCCGAGGTCGATTAGGACATACACTGTAAACATGACCTTTTCATGACAAGCAAAACAAGAGAGGACCTTAGTTTTTTCTTTGTATCTACCTTATTATTGGTACTTACAGGTTCACTAGAGTCCTGTGATTTACTTGTTTTACTAGGATCCTTATGGTCTCGTTTGGTCGGTGATATCCTGGACTTACTTGGGGACTTCTTGCGAGCAGGCATTAAGATATGCTTCAAAGCCTTAGTTGCTTCGACATTAACAACTAATTCATCTTCAGATTGACTATCCCTAGACTGCTTAGGTAAAGGAGTTTGACGCAATTGACTTAATCTCTTCATATCCTTAATATCAACATCCCAGACTTTATCAATCCTCTTAGGGTCAATTGATGATAACGGAAATTCTAACTCAGTGTAGACCTACTACTCTTACGAAGTGTAAAGTGAGTAATACTGTCTTTTGACCATAAGAAGTGGACGAATCTAGGACGACACCTTTCAATTTCTCTTCCTTGGTAGGTTGAGAAGAAACTCCTTTAGATGCTGCTGTCTCCTCAGTCAAAGTAGGCTTAGGAGACGAGTCTTGAGATTTACCAACATCAACACTAGGTTGAAGTAGGACTTCCGGGATATTAGGTTCTACAGGAGTATAATTATTGTTGAAAGGAGGAGGCATGCTATTGTAAGAAACCTTAGCAGAGTCAGAACTCTTAGATGGAGAGTCCCCAAATTTTTGCATATGCATCAAAAGCTCATCATGTCTAGCTGAATCAACCTTAGCTTGTAAGTCCACTATTTCTATTCTAGCATCAGCCAGTTCTTTCTCAATAGTAGAACACTTCTTAGCTAATAATGCATAAGCTTCACCACCTACTCTTTCTACAGCCACAGCATGTTTAACTTTGTCTTTCATAGCATTAATGTCAGACTCTAAAGATTTAATCCTATTCTTTAAAAATTTTTCTCTATCAGTGACAGTTAAATCTTTTTAATCAATTTATCTCTTTCTTCATGAGCAGCATTAACAACAGATTCTAAATGCTTAATTAGTTCATTCTTTTGTTCAATTTCATCAAACATTCGATTAACAATTTTGCAAACATGAACAATAGTACGAAGAGAGTAAGATACCTGTTGATCTGCTTCTTTGCAGTCTGCCATGTACGCGACAAAGTCATCCATACTCATGCCTGCTGGAATTTCATACTCTTTCATCTGCTCTTCAATCGTCTTTTCAGCCTTTTCAGTAGCAGAATCGTCTTTGTTCTCAGCAGCGTTCACCTCTCCAGAATCTTTCGTATCAGCAACCTCAACCTCTTCATCCGACTCAGAATCAGTGTCATATACCTGAGTAGAAGATTCCAAGTTCGAGCTTTGAGCATTTTCATACAGATGCTCATCACTATGGTAAACTGAGGTGTCCAAGAAATCCTCAACAGAATCTGCTATTTGAGCCATATCATCAACTATTTCGGCCAAATAAGCATTATTAGTCTCATCTTGTGGAAGTATCCAGACATAAGAACCATCAGGTTGAGCAGCTACAATAGCCTTGTCATTGCTATTTCTAGTAGTATCATCAGTCAACAAGAGAGCTCTACCAGCATTCGGATTAAAAGGACGATTACCACCTCTATCTTGACGAGTAGGGGTAATGTTGACATCTCTCTTTGGTCGTTGACATTCTTTGGCAAAATGTCCAAAGCCATCGCAATTATAGCACTTAACCTTTGACTTGTCAAAGCCCTGAGTACCCCCAATAAGCTGTCGACCTGTTCGTTGCATAAACCGTTGCACTCTCCTGGTGATCATTGCCAAATTCCATTTCAGATCCATTTCTTGAATATCATCTGGATCTATTTGGTCATAATCTTCATCAATGAGTGCTGGATCCGTGATCCTCCCAGCAACAAAAGCTTCATGTGCAGCACACATTGCGACAAAAACATTCATTCTTCCTTCAGCAGATTTCATATCCATAGGCATAGACTTGTAACCAGCAGAAGTAGATGAAATGTTACCAAACGACATATTTCCTGGCTTGGCATTCTCATTTGTCTTTTGAGCCTTGAAACTAGCATCAGAAGCCATGAAACCTACAGAATCATCTCCATCCAAAACACAATTAGAACCCTCTTTCGTGCCAGAAGAACCAACCCCAGAAAAGAATGCATTAATATCAGCTGTAGGATTCTTCATAGTGGCATGATAAAGAGATGGATCTTGTGTGAAGTTGTCTTGGAGATCCTTTGCCTTATCCTTCATTTCTCTGTTTCTTAATGTGGATATAACACCATCTATACGAGGAGATGCATAATCAGCTCTTTCTTGCAATCCATGACGAAATTCTTTATAAGCTTTCGGCAGACCATCCAAGAATTTATCAACTATCTCAGTAGGAGTATACTTAAGATCAAAATAGGCTAACTCAGCAAGAAGATGTTGAAATCTCAAGATAAGATCCTCAACTAGTTCGTTCTTGGTAGCATTAAAGCAATCAAATTGTTTCTTAAGCATCTTAACTCGATTTTGCTTCAATAATTGATCACCTTCACAGTGAGCTTCAATAGCATCGAACAATGCTTTGAAGTCTTGTACTCTGTTTAGGAAACAGGTGCACTAATTCTTGAGGAATGCACATCCTAAGTGTAGAAAGAGCCTTAACTTCAACAGCATACAAGGATTTTTCTTCACCTTTTAACTCTCCTACCTTGTAATTAGTTGTAACACCGTTTACAGTAAGAGTTGGCCATTCATATCCTTCAGTGATCATAATCCACATATTCAAATCTTCTCGTTGAATATAATCTTCAAATCGACCTCCCAAGCCAGAAGTCAGCCAATGAAACTAACTTCGGTGGAGAATTAGTACGTCCAACGAGATGATCATGATAGACAAGAGAATTCAGGTATTGAGCAACAGCAGTGTTGGTTGACGAGGAAGCCATTTCGTAAATTTCTGCACTGAACGAAGATAGATCTTAAATTCGTTTGAATGAGAGAAACGAAGATAGGATTAACTTCGTTTGCAGGAAGGAAACGAAGATAGAATTATCTTCGTTTGAAGGAAAGAAACGAAGATAAGCTTAATCCGTAAGGTGAGAGTAACGAAGATAACTTGAAATTCGTTTGAAGGAACTTAACGAAAATAAAGCTAAAAACGTTGGAAGAACTCAAAACGAAATGAGGTTAAGTTCGTTTGCTAAATTCGTTTGAGAAAACGAAGTTAGCGACAATAAGGGTATCGGGAGGTTGATTTCAGAGAAAAGAATCAAACAAAACGATCTCGAACCTTCGATAAGAAATCGATTGGCTCTGATACCACTTGTGAGTCCCTCGATAGCTATAGATCGCTCTCGAGATCGTCTATGATTATGTCGTGAGTGCGGAATCCTCACGAGATAACTAGTTTGATTAGTAAACTGGTATATCGCTAATTATCAAGTAAATAATCAGCCGTATTATGCTATCTTCGTTCTATAAGATATAGAACGAACTTAGGTGTCTGGTATACTTGTATGTCGAACGTTGTCTGTTTAGAGTATTCATTCGTATATATATGTTTAGAGTCGAACTGGGCTTGCTGGGCTTTGTTCTTACGAACTTAGCTGCCCAGCCCATGTAACGAAGTTAATCTTCGTTTGTACCAAACGAAGTTTATCTTCGTTTGCCTCTAACGAAGATATACCTTATCTTCGTTAGATACAAGACTTAGTTATATTCCAAGTATTTCATCTTAAGGAATCCTAACACATATTATGTTTGTACTTGTATATCACACAACAAACATCATACATAACACACATATATATAACACCAAACATGTAATCGATCATTACCAAAACATAAAGTCCATAATCTATCAATTACATATATAGATACGACATAAATTAACATAATGTCTCAATCTAAACGACATATCAAATCTAAGTTGTTGTTGTCACATCAACGTACATCAACACTTTGTTGGGATGTTTTGGATCGATATAAACCTTCAGGTTGATCTATATAGACTCTTCATTCAAGTAACCATTTAGAAGGCAGTCTTAACATCCATTTGCCATATCTCAAGTCATAGTACGCAACTATGGCTAAGAGAATCCTCATAGCTCTAATGTCCGCAACTGGGAGAAAAGGTCTCATCATAATCAACACCAAAACACTGAGTATAACCTTCGCCACGAGACGAGCTTTTATAGGTGTGTGTACATTTCTATCCATGTTCGTCTTCTTCTTGAAGATCCACTTATACCTAACAGTTTGAGCATTTTGTGGAAGATCAACCAAGCTCCAGACTTGATTGTCTTTCGTAGATTTCATTTCCACCTTCGTAGCTTCAAGCCATTTGTCATATTCCGGATCTAATAATGCAACTTTGAAATTCGGAGGCTCATCGAGATCTCCTAAACGTTTTCTTCTACCATCAGACATAATCTGTCAGTAGGACGTCTTGTCCTTCGGACCTACGAAGTGGAATCGCTCATTATCATCGACTTGAGGTTCATCACTTTGAACATTTCCCCCCAAGTTGATGATTTCTAGGAGCTTCAGAAGGTGACACATCTTCCTCTCGAGTCTCATCAAGTTTTACAACCCTCCCACTATTCACTTGAGCTAATTCTTTTCAAAGAATCAGCATATCGAGCAACACGAACAGTGTTTTTGATGGGATCATAGAAGTCGTAGCCCATCGTTTTCTTAGGGTATCCTACAAAGATGCACTTAGTAGTTCTGGGTTCTAATTTGTCAGCGTATCCCGCGTCACGAGTGCCTCACATCCCAGACTCTTAAGTAAGCCAGATTTGGAAATTCCAGGCCATAATTCATAGGTGTCGTCAACCTTCTTGGATGGAACCATGTTGAGAACATGCAGCAATCTCTAGAGCATTATCCCAAAAAAAAGGGGAAAGTCTTAAGGTTCACATTTAATCTAACTTGTCTAGCAAGGTTCGATTTCTCTTTCAGACACTGCATTATGTTGAGGAGTGTATGGAGGAGGTAAGCTGTTGGACAATTCCACAAATAACCTTAAACTCTTGGCTTAAGTATTCACCACCTCGATCCGAACGAAGAATCTTGATGGTTTTTCCAAAGTTGATTTTCTACTCATTTTAAATTCTTTGAATGTTTCAAACACTTCATGTTTATTTAAGCAAGTAAACATAACCATAACGACTGAAATCATTCATAAAAATGATAAAGTAGCTAGCACCTTTCCTGACTCATGTCTAAATCGGCTACATACATCCAAATGTATTAGTCGAAGTAGTTCTTTAGCCTTCTCGATTTTTTGCGGAAAAGGTATTATGTCATCTTGCCGAAAACACAAGACATGCATTTTTCAATGATTCATCATTTGATTGTAAGATACCTTTACGTTGAAGTCTTTCAATGCTTTCTTGCTAACGTCAATTCAAAAGACA
>NW_025215678.1:0-15447 GCF_010389155.1 Erigeron canadensis | reverse complement strand
AGAAAAGCCTATAGAGTTTTATAATTATAGACTCCAAAAGGTACATGAGACAATTCATGTCGCATTCGATGAATCAAATGAAGCTATCAACAAAAACCAACCCTTGATTTATCTTCAGTTGTCCCAGTTGATTTTGGTGTATCTGATCAGGTTCATCAATCAGTTAGTACACCAGTAAATGTTTCCAGACATCAAGTCTTGGAACCAGTTAAGGAAAGGAAGAATTTCAGTGACACCTCATTTTATCCTTCTATAGTTTTACCTACCTGAAAATTGGTAATTGGATCTGATGTACGTGCCACAACAACATCAGAACCAGTTCAAGCTTCTCCAGTTCTTCAAGATTACCTTTGTTTGAAGAAAATCATGTTAACTCTTCAGTTGACACTGATGATGAAGTTGAAGTAGTTTGGGCTAATCCTCCTCCAGTTGCTGCATCTGTTGGAGATCGTCAGGTGTCTTGCACTGATGTTAATATATCAACCTAGTCAATACACTAAATGGACTGCTGCTTATCCCATAGAGCAATTATTGGCAATCCAGATAGTGGGGTTCGGACTAGAGAGCCACAAGTGATCAATGCTTGAACGTCACCTTCCTATCACTGATTGAACCGAAGAAGTTAACGAGGTATGGCAGATCCAAGCTGGTTGAAGCTATGCAGAGAAACTCAACCAGTTCGAAAGGAACAGTGTTTGGGAGCTTGTTCCTTGTCCTCCAGGGTTAAAGAGAGAACCTATTGGAACGAGGTGGGTCTACCGGAACAAGATGGATGAAGATGGCAACGTTATAAGAACAAAGCAAGTTGGTTGCCAAGGGTTATTGTCAAGCAGAAGGTCTTGATTTCGATGAAACTTTTGCTCCAGTTGCAAGACTTGAAGCCATCAGAATTTTCTTGGCTTATGCTGCTCACTTGCAATTCAAGGTCTTCCAGATGGATGTAAAAAGTGCATTCCGGAATGGCACATTGGAAGAAGAAGTGTATGTTACGCAGACTCCATGCTTCATAAATGAAAAGCATCCACATTGGGTGTATAGACTGAACAAAGCTTTGTATGGTCTTCGACAAGCCCCAAGAGCCTGGTATGATACTCTAACTAAACATCTTCTCATATTTAACACACAATACTTTATTTAACCTTTTGTCTTACTTTATTTAACACACACAAAGGATTATTTAAACAATACTTTTGTCTGCTGTCAACCATATTTGTACGTCGAAGTTGAGATCCCCATGCTCAATCTTCGACTATAAATAGAGGTCCTTGCACAAGCATTTTCAGCAACTTTGCAAATACATATATTTTGCAATATTGGTGAACTTGTGCAGTATTCTCTCAATCGCAAAAAGGAACATTTCACAACTCTAAGTGCTTCGATTGTTTAGGAAAATTTCCAAGTTTAGATCAATTGTAATTCATGGGTTGTTAGATATTTACATTCATGTATTATCTTGGTTCCGCAACAACCTTGTATTTTATTTAAACAATAAATAAATAAAATACACTTGAAAATTACATATTGTCTCACCAGTTTACATACTTGTCATTTATATTATTGCAATGTATAATTTACATATTCTGTCACCTTTATACATTAACTCCAGTTAACCTGGTACACGATCAATCTAAACTGGTCATATCCAGATTAATTGATCGTGTTGCAAAGTTCACTCACCATCGACATAGAGGTGTCTTCAGCACCCATCTAGTAATAGTTGGGACTTACAAATACTTATTCTACTGTTCATGCAATCAGACAAACAACAAACAGAAAATATCAAGTACAAAGTCTCATCACCCCGCAGGGTGGATACCAAAGGAAAGAGAAATAATGTATCGTACAGTCATCCAGATATTAATGTCATAAAATCACCATATGGTTCCATCCCACGGTACCGGATGGGAACCATCATCAACGTCATAATCACTGAAATTGGCCATGATAGCATAAGAAGCGCCCAGTGGTCCAAAGAAATCATCTACCCAGCTGGTGGTCTGCTACGGCTAGCAAAATCAGCAAAACCTGCTCCAGTACCTGCAAATAAACCACCAGCCAACGAAAAAGAAGCACCAGTATCCTGAAACTGGACTGGCTCATGAGGAGATCCTCCTGAAACATGGGGCCGGGGTGACATAACCCCCGGGGCAGTCATGGAAAACAAAGAACCGCCGCCCCGACGATACTCAGGAACCTGGACGGGTGGAGGTCTGAAAGGAGAATCTCGTCTGGTCTGACAAACTCTCGTCCCTCAAACTGGGCCTGCCACATCGGCTGGTAGTACCCGAGAGTGTAGTCAGTATGGGACTGCTGTGAGCCAATCCATGTCATCTCTTGGTCCATGCGGTGCTGGTACTCATCAAAAGCCCTCTGACTCTGCTGCTGGTCCTCATAAATGTTCTGGATCGTCTGCCCAAGTAATGTGAATCAAAAGAACTAGGACAGGTATAGTACGAGCGCGACTACTGGGCTGCTCCTCAGGAGCATCATCCATCTCTTCATCCTCCACAATCGGTGATGCTGCATCAATAGCACCTGCATCCTCCATAACCTCGCCTGCTCATTCTTCTTTAGCAAGTGCTTCTGTTTAACCTGCATAGACAAATCTTCTTGGCATTCATCCAACTGAAAAACTCCCATTCTTTTGTAAATTCTGGTGATAAAATGCCCAAGCACCAACTTTGAATCCGAATGATTCACCATCCTATCCAAAACTACTATCGGGGCCAAAGCAAATCTCCGCGGTGCCCCCTCAGTGAATAACTTAATCAACCAAAGATCCAGTTGATAAGCTTTATCCCAGTGTGTTGACCTTTGTACCAGAAAAGTGACGATCATACGATGTAATAACCTCAGCTTCACACTTCTAATCTTTGACACGCTAACAGAGCCACCAGAAGGCCACCCGTCTCCCCCCGAAATTCGAGTCCAATATTGAGATATTGACTCATGGTCCCCGATATCGTGTTTCACAAATAACCCTTTTCTCAACAGACCCCTGAATTCCGAATTATCCATTGTTCCCTAGTGTACATAGCACAATAATAACCAAACTCAGGAATAGATAGCTTCCTCGGCTCACCCCCACAGAAAAATGTCACAATCCTTTCTTCAAAAATATTTTTACTTTATTCAAATCCTTAGTCAATCTCAATGAAGAATAAAACTCAAGACAAAGTTCCCGGTAAACTAGCTCCCTATTGTTGAAAGTGTTATGCCACATATCACAATTAACCGTCCTATCGCCGATGGGAACCTCAATTTTAAACCATCTACGAATATCAGCCTGCACCCCATAAGCAAAGATAGGGTCAAGATACTTTGGAGGACACACTACCTGCCTATGAAGCGAGTAGAGTTTGTTCAAGAACGCGTTTTTGTGAGGTTGTCTAGCCCCATTGAACTCCACATATGTATGAACCTCATCCATATCATCCTCTCCGAAGACTAAGTCAGAAACCTCGACTTCCTTCCTTGCTCGTTTAGCTGGGGTTTCTTGGGGTACCACTTCCTTGCCCAACTTCCATTTGTCGTCTTTGTTCTGCTGTCTGTAAACACAACCAGTTAAACAAACAAACATAAGATACGAATATGGAAAACTTAAATTTTCAATCAAGAACAAAAAAGGGAAATCTGGTCAGTGAAATCCCACTGCGGCGCAGTGGACTCACATACTTCCTTACTGCGTCGCAGTGAGGTTTAGGTCACGTGCGAGTCACAAGGAAGCCACTGCGGCGCAGTGGCATACACTCGCCATCACTGCGTCGCAATGACCCTGTTTTCTGGGTAAGTTCATCCTGATAACACGACATCAAGCCCACTTTTTGGGGATAATTAATCATCACAATAGCATCAACAAGCCATAATCAACTCATAATCAATCATTAATCCTCCCCCACACTTATTCATCAAAAAGCCTTAAATTTTCAAAACCCTAGGTCGATTTCGACTCAAATCCGGATGAATAAGTGTTAACTTCATGGAATTACCCACACCATTAGCCTCAACATTACAAAACTAACAAAACCCACTGACTAATTTGAAAATTAAAACTTAAAAATTAAAAATAAAAGAAAAAGAAAAAGAAAAGAAATCTAACCTCTTTACCCATGACAATGAAGGTAGAATGATAATCTAAGACAAAGAGGAAGAAAGATGCAAACCTTGATGGAGATTTTAAGGAATTTTTGGGTGTTTTGGGTTTTTCTCTTTTTTTTTTTAACCGTTCGTGCAGTCAAGAGAGAAAGAGAAAAGGGTTTAAATTTGAATGGTGAAAAAGACTTCTACTCCATGGTTTCTTATCCACCCCGTACCCCTGGTTGACCGGTCAACGAGTCCACTGCAACGCAGTGGCCTCAACCCTTATCCAATGCGGCGCAGTGGCTCAAAAATTCATTCGACCACAGTTAATTTACACTGCGTCGCAGTCAACAAGTACCTCCCCCACTGCGGCGCAGTGGAGTGAAAAACACACGAACTAGGTCAGTTAATTTAGATTGCGGCGCAGTGGGCTCTCCTACCACCACTGCGTCGCAGTACAAATTCACTGTTCACGACCCTCCTATTTTCACTTAGAAAAATTTCAAAAAACATACTTACCTTCATCCATTTTTCCTCATAATTGCACCTGCACTTTTCTAGATCAAATATAGTCAAACTAACAACAACAAAAAAAATAATAAATAAAAAAATAACAAATTCACAAAGTCAAACACGGGTTGCCTCCCGAGAAGAGCTTAATTTATTTACGAGTCGTGAGCTAGACTCAACTTTCATTTCAAGTTTCCGAATCAACAATGGGGACTTCCTCAATCATCCCCTCCTCCTGCTCTTCTTCCAAATACAACTTAAGCCTATGACCATTGACAATGAAAGACCCATTTCCATCCCTTTAAAAAGTTCAACATAACCGGACGGATACACATGTTTAATCACAAAAGGACCTATCCACCTAGAAGTTAACTTTGGTTGTTTATTTTAAATTTTGATAAAAATAGCAAAACTTTTGCTCCAACCTTAAACTCCTTTCTACGGATCCTTTTGTCATGGTAAACTTTGGTTTACTCTTTATAAAGTCTTGAATTTTCATATGCACCTAACCTAAGCTCATCGAGCTCATGAAGTTGCAACAACCTAAGTTCACAGGCCTCCATCATGTCCAGGTTCAAATTTCTCAACGCCCAATACGCCTTATGCTCTAATTCAATCGGTAAATGACAAGTCTTACCATAGAGCAACTTATATGGCGTAGTGCCAATAGGAGTCTTAAAGGCGGTCCTAAACGCCCACAAGGTGTCATCTAACTTTTTCGACCAAACCTTGGGGTTATCCCCGACTGTTTTCTCTAAAATTCTTTTCAATGCCCTGTTGGTGTTTTCCACTTGACCACTGGTTTGTGGATGATAAGAGGTTGAAAAATAATGACAAACACCATACTTCTTAAGAATCTTATCTAGTTGATGATTAGCAAAATGTGTTCCACGATCACTAATTAAGGCTCTAGGGCAACCAAACCTACTAAACAACTGCTTCAAAAATTCAATGACTACCCTCGCGTCGTTTGTAGGCAAAGCCTTGGCTTCGGCCCACTTAGACACGTAGTCAACAGCAACTAGAATATACTGAAACTTGTTAGACGGTGGGAATGGTCCCATGAAGTCTATGCCCCAAATATCGAATACTTCACATACCTGAATTCCTTGTTGTGGCATTTCATCCCGTCTTATGATGCTTCCTTGTTGTTGGCAAATCTCACAAGTTTCGACCAACGTTTGAGCCTCTTTGAAAATTGTAGGCCAATAGAAACCTGTATCAAAAACCTTTTTACCTGTAACCGACGGACCATAGTGACCTCCGGTTGGCCCATAATGGCAAACATCCAATATCTCCCTAGTTTCAGCTCCCGCGACACATCTTCTCACCATACCATCTGCACAAGTACGAAACAGATATGGGTTATCCCAGAAATAGTGCTTAGCATCCGATATGAGTTTCTTCTTCTGTTATCCCGAGAAATCATTTGGTATTTCACCTGCAACCAAATAATTAGCAATATCAGCAAACCCTTCATCAGAGTTAGAAATGACATTTAAATATTCATCGGGGAAGTTATCCTTAATCTCCCCATCTTGAAGCTCCTCCCGGTTTGGGTCCTCCAACCGGCTCAAGTGATCAGCTGCTAAGTTCTCGGCACCTTTCTTATCTTTGATTTCGATATCAAACTCTTGCAACAACAAAATCCATCAAATAAGTCTAGGCTTTGCATCTTGCTTAGAAAACAAATATTTCAAAGCAGAATGGTCAGTGAAAACAACAGTTTTACTCAATACTAGATATGACCTAAACTTATCAAATTCAAAGACTACCGCAAGCAACTCCTTCTCTGTAGTAGTGTAATTTTGCTGGGCGGGATTCAAGGTTTTACTAGCATAGTAAATTGGCTTGAAATGCTTATCATCCCTTTGCCCAAGCACGCTCCAACGGCATAGTCACTTGCATCGCACATCAACTCAAAGGTGAATTCCAATCCGGTCCAACCATAATGGGAGAATTAGTCAACTTCTCCTTTAGCACCTGAAAAGCACTTAAACAAGATTCATCAAAAACAAAAGGGACATCTTTCTCCAACAAGTGGGTCATCGGACGAGTAATCTTAGAAAATCCTTAATGAATCTCCGGTAGAAACTGGCATGGCCAAGAAAACTACGTATCCCTTTCACATTGGAAAGCGGGGGTAACTTAGCTATTACATCAATTTTGGCCCTATAACTTCTATCCCGGCCCTAGACACCTTATGACCTAGAACAATCCCCTCGCTCACCATGAAATGACACTTCTCCCAATTCAAAACTAGACGAGCCCTTTCACACCTAGTCAACATCTTATCTAAATTATGCAAGCAAGACCTAAAAGAATCCCCAAATACCGAGAAATCATCCATGAAAACCTCTATTGAGGTTTCAAGCATGTCCTGGAAAATAGCTATCATGCACCTTTGGAAGGTGTCCGGGGCATTACACAAGCCAAAAGGCATTCGCTGGTAGGCGAAAGTACCAAAGGGGCATGTGAAAGTGGTCTTTTCCTGGTCTTTTGGATCAATGGGTATTTGAAAGTACCCTGAAAATCCGTCTAAGAAACAAAAATACTCATTGCCTGCTAATCTTTCTAACATTTGATCAATGAATGGGAGGGGAAAATGATCTTTACGGGTGGCATCATTAAGCTTACGGTAATCAATACAAACCCGCCAACCCATAACTGTTCTAGTAGCCAAAAGTTCATTGTTTTCATTTTCAATTACCGTCATGCCCCCCTTTTTGGGAACACAGTGGACGGGACTTACCCAAGAACTATCGGCAATCAGGAAAATGATCCCTGCATCTAACAGTCTAATTACTTCTTTTTTCACAACCTCTTTCATATTCGGATTAAGCCTTCTTTGTCGCTGGACAACGGGCTTAACATCATCAACAAAATCTATCTTATGCATGCAAAAATCAGGACTAATACCTGGAATGTCGGTAGTCTTCCAAGCAAAAGCCCGCTTATGAGCTTTGAGCACGGCCAAAAGAAGATTTTTCTCGTCACTCGAGAGTGAAGACGAGATAACAACTGGTAGAGAGGATTTACCTGCCAAGTAAGCATACTCCAAGTGGGCAGGCAATGGCTTAAGCTCCAGGTCAGTAGGGGGTACATCAACCGAATTTGGTACCCTTGAGCTTTCATCAGCAACTACTTTTTCAAAGCTCTCATCTTCTGGAGGTGTCTCATCCAAACTCAGTGCCATAACCTCTGCAAACAGCTCATCATCATCAATATCACTAGCTCCTAAACAAGTGAGCTCTTCATCAACCTTAATCTCCATCAATTCTTCAAATTCCTGATCCAAAGCATCATCAATGACATCAATTTTGAAACAAGACTCATCATTAGAATAAGAATGCTTAATAGATCTTTCAACATTAACACAATTCTATCAGTACCCACACCCAAAGAGATTTCCTTATCTTTCACCCGGATGATAGCATCCGCAGTGTTAATGAATGGTCTACCTAAAATCAAGGGTACCTTAGTATCTTCCTCCATTTCGAGGATCACAAAATCAACAAGAAAAACTATGTGACCTACTTGGACAGTCATGTTTTCAGCAATCCCAATGGGATACTGAAAGGAATGGTCAGCTAAACGAATACTCATGCAAGTAGGTCTCAAAATTCCGGAAGCCAACTTACTCCATACCGAGTAAGGCATCAAGCTTATGCTAGCACCTAAATCGGCAAGTGCCTTACAAGTCAAAGAACGAATAGAACAAGTGATAAGGAAACTCCCTAGATCCTCAAGCTTGGGTGGAATCTGTTAGCTCTGCAAGATAGCAGAACACTCGGCATTCAAATAAGTTGCATTCACCCCATCCATCTTTCCTTTATCCGTCACAAGTTCTTTGATAAACTTGGCATAGTTTGGCATTCCCTGTATCAAATCAACTAAAGGAACATTAATGTGAACATTTTTAATCATATTAACAAACTTATCATACTGTTCCTTCAGCTTAGGTTTCCTGAATCGCTATGGAAATGGAACCTTAGGCTTATATGGCTTAGCCTCGGGTGTCACGGCCGGTTTCAGTGGAGTAACCGGAGTCTTCACAGTCGGTTGATCTTCCATCACAATCTCCTCATCAACATCTTCAGCTTCTTCATTTCCTGTATCCTGCACATCTGAAACAAAATCATTAGGATTAGGAGGAGGGGCATAGGATCTACCTGTACGAGTAGTAATGGCCTTTGCTTGCTCCTGACGAATAGGTGGTGGAGTGTACTTCTGACCATTGCTAGACCCTTGATTCTGCTTCGGATTCTGCTGAGTGTTACTAGGCAAAGCACCCTGGGGCCTAGTGCTAGCCGCCATCCTACTTTCAAGATCCTTAAAACTAATATCCTGATTTTTGGCATTCATCTCCACCTTACCATTAATCCTATCTAGCCTCTCACTCAACTCCCTAGTATCCTCCCTTATATTCAGGATATTTGTGTTTGTCTCCATCTGATTGCTCATCATCTGCTTCATCATTTCCCTTAACTCGGCATTAGGATCGGTAGTAGAAGAAAAAGAGCCCGATCCTTGGCTTTGTTGAGTTTCCTGCTGCTGTGGCTGACTTTGATAATTGCTCCTTTGCCACCTGTTACCAGAAAATCGAGAAGTATTAGCAGGAAAAGAAGAGTTATAAGAATTGTTACCTGATGACCGGTTCTGAAAACCGGTGTTTCTCTGAAAACCTCCTTGTTGATTCTGCACAAAACTAACATCTTCAGGTCCCCGGTTGGGACACTCATCAGAATAGTGTGTCTCTCTACAGTGATCACACCCATCAGCAAGTACCTTCACATCACGTTCAAGATATCCAAACCGTGATTCTTGATTAGCGAATCCTTTATCCATTCGCGCAGACAAAGCTTGTGTCTCATCAATGACACTAGAACTGTTGCTTCCATCTGCTCTTGCAACCTTACTTTGCTTAAAATCGGCTCTCATTCTTCAAAAATCTTTTATCATCCATGCCCGCATTATCTTTCACCATACGCTCCAAAATGTCATAACCTTCATTTGGAGTGATCTTACTAAAACTTCCACCGAAAGCATACCCCATCTCTCTTTTGGAACTCTTATTCAAACCATCAAAGAATAGTTTAACATACTTCTCCTTTGTCAACTCATATCCGGAACAATTTCTCAACATCTCCTTGAATCGGATCCATGCATCAACAACATCTTCCCCATCTTCTTGCACAAAGGACCTTATCAAGTTTTCCAATTGTCTTTGAGTTCTAACCGAATAAAACTCTCCAATAAAAGCTTCCTTGAGTTGATCCCAAGTAGTGATTGAATTCTCGGGAAGATCATTGAACCAATCTTCGGCATCTCCGGTGAGAGTAATAGGAAAGGTTTCAAGTTTAACGGCACTCATTTGGTTTTGGTCATATTGATAAAGCCTTGCTAACTTCTCAAACCTCTCCAAGTGCTTATAAGGATCCCATTTCTTCTTACCATCAAATTTCTGTTCCTCAATACTCTTGAGATGGTTAGGCTTCAAGTTGAAACTTTGATCAACACCCGGTGGTCTAATAGCGGAACCACGAGCCGTAGGAATGGTTTGGGTTCGGTTACCATACCGGATGTCGTTTGGGTCTCTTGGTGGATTGTCACCCATTTCTTCCTTCACAAGTGCAAACTTAAAGAATTCCTCTAGATAGAAGCCTTCTTCGTCTGAATCTAGTGGTGCTGTAAAGTTGATCCTGCGTCTTGGTGGAGTTTTCAATGGACTAAATAGAGGTCGCCCCGAAGAACGCAAAATCATCAACTATGAAAGAATCCTGCAAAACACAACTAACACCACACGTCAAATGCACCTGCGATAATTCAAGAAAACAAATCTAAACTAATAAAACAAATAACTTCCTCACGCGTGAGGAAGGATCAAACCAGTAAATTCACAACTAAATCGGCACACAATCCCCGGCAGCGGCGCCAAAAACTTGATGTGCAAAATCGAGCTTTAAATTTATAAAACTAAAACTACCTAAAAACTCACTACTACGCACTCACGGGCAGTAGACCCGATCATTTGTAATATAGTTAACAGATAAGTCTGAGTTCGTTCTCAGGGATTGGGAAATGATTAGTTGCTTATGAAATGGTTTGGAAAACGGGTGTTGCTTTGAAATTCCTCTTGACAATGAAAGTAAATAGGGTTGCAAAGTAATTGCATAAACTTAAAAAGACTTCAGACAATATAATTAAAAGTCATCCACTTTGACTTGGTATACAGTTTTCTTTCACTTGACTGCGGCGCAGTCATCTTGAGCTTCCACGACTGTGGCGCAGTCGAAACTTTGACTTGGACACCCTAGTTGACTTCCAACCACTACGTCGCAGTGGCTATATTCCCTCCCACTGCGGCGCAGCCTTTTTCTTCTGATCAAATTCTTTAAGAACAACTATACCCATTGCGGCGCAGTGAGCATGTGTACCCTCCACTGCGGCGCAGTGGTAAGATTAATGTGGAAATCTTCTTTTACGATCTTAAACTCGCCATTTCTTCTTCCTTGAACAACTCTCGGTTATGATTCATCTTTAAGGCCAATAAGTCTTCCGAAAATGTACCAAATAAACACGTAACCTGTCTAGCGCCTGAAACCACTAACAAACGCCATAAACGCGTCAAATGCACATGAAATAGACTTAAAACACATAAGAAACAGGTCAATAAGGATGTGGGTAATGGGTATAAATTAGTCACATCATATCCTCAATTCACCGATCCCGAGTTAAATTCCGAGATATCGGTCGAGTCGACCGATTTTTACAACTTTGATTGTAAGTATAATAAACCGGATTTAAAGAAACAGATATGTGAATTTAGATCATGGTAGTGTAAAATTTAAGGACCATCGGTGCTAGCAAACTTGAAAAAGGACTAAAGTTGCGAGAGTATACAAACGGAAAATATCCTTATATGACTTGTATGTGTTAGAAATGAGGGTCAAAGTTTAAACGTCTTTTGACAAAAAAGGTACTAGGACGAAAATAACCACGATCAAATATTGATTTTTAAAAGAGTGATCAACATAAATCTTCCATGTGGTTTGTCCAAACAGTCGGGTTTCGTCCTTTAACTTTCAAAACCTCAGAGACCATCCTTTATAGGCGGATAATGTTCACACTTGATCCTTTTCGAAAACGGATGTCAAATGGATTCTGTTAAGTCCCTCATGTGCATTTCACGTGAGGGTACTTTTGTAATTTATTACCCTTTGACTTCAGTCTCGTCTTTCTTTTTTCTTCCTTTATTCTTTACACATATATGTGCATATATCCTCTTTTTTTTTCCCTTTATTCACTACTGGAAAAGAATCATCTTCACCTAGATCTCAATCCACTACCATTCACAACCACAACCATGTACCATCTCAATCTACATAACAAAATCTATAACTATATTTGTGCGTATATCTGTATGTATATATAAACCCATTTTCAGATCTAAAACAGATAAGGAAAAGGAGGAAGGAACAGAGGGCGACGGTGGTTGTGGTTTATAGAAGCTTTGGCCGGTAGTGGTTGTCTGGTCACAGGCGGCGACGGTGCTCTCATCTATATATTCACTCGGTATATATACACCCGTGTGTGTTATCGTCGGAAGTATGGTCTCCGACGGTAGTGTTGTTTACTCGCCGGCCATCATTCGTCGCACCACCACCATCGACCTTCCTAAATAGTGCTAGATTAGTTTTAGAAGTAAGCCACTTGAAGCAACGGGCTATTGACATGACTGATTCTCTCTCACTCGAATTCATGTATAAGGCGCGCGTTTACTACATCCATGTCATTCTTTCTTAATTGTACTTCAATCAAGTTGGCCGGTGTTACAAATTTATAGTAGATTAATTTTACATTATTCTAAATAAATGGTTTTCGGGAAACCAATGTTATTATAAATTGATAGTGAGATTGAGAATAATGTGATGAATGTAATGAGAATGTAACGTGATGAATTTTGGAGTGGTTTTTGGTGGTGGTGTGGTGACAGGAAGTAGCGAGTGAAGGCGGCAATGGTGTGGAAGACGAGAAAAAAAGAAACAGAGATATAAGGAATCATTCTTATTATTACTAAAAAGTTTATGTGTGTGTGTGGATTTGGTTGTAAACAAAAGTCCACCCGTAATTTTGGAATGTAAGTTTGCACATGAAATTAGGCCATGCTTGTCTCTGTGTAAATCTGGAAGAGATCTAAATTTTTAGATCTTATAAATGTATAAGATTTGAATATGAAATTTGTAGATTCTGCACTTATGGGTTTGAATGTCTACATTTTTAGATCTTAAAATTTTCCAGTTAAATTATCATAGATGGTCCTTTAGCATTGGAAAAGACTCACATACCCTCATGCGGAAGTCACGTGAAGGTGTTAACGGATTCGAGTTGACGTCCGTTTTCGAAAAGGATCAAGTGTGAACATTATCTGCCTATAAAGGATGGTCTCTGAGATTTTGAAAGTTAAAAGACGAAACCTGACTGTTGGACAAACTACAAGGACGATTATGTCGATTACTCTTTTTAAAATGTATTTTTTCTATTAATCTACGTACTGGATCAATTAATTTATTTATTTTAATGAGTAATGCGTGGAAATTAGTGGTGTTTCATTTAACTATCATTGGAAAGCCGCAAATAAATTTATATTTATAATTATTGGTGTATGTTCGTTCATTTTTTTATGGTGTTTTCGTTCATAACATACATACCTGAAATTACATAACATCTAAGATTTATTAACGAGGAACCCAAATTAGGATATTGATTAGTTTTATAAGTTAGAGTGGATAAAATAAGACATCAAGTGATTTCAATAATGAGGAAGTCATGGGTTCAAGTCACACATAAAACAAAAATGGGTTTTTCATGGTGGACCATGAAGTTTTCTTTCATCTATGATGGATTGACAGGTTTTCTTTTGTCATGATTGAATATGATCGGGTGATACTGTTGATGACAGGATAATAGTCCATTAGTTATTCAAATTAGATGGCTACCTGCGTGATGCAGCAGCAACAATCATTATGCTATGCGTCGGCTACCACAATGTACAACGCATTACTTGTTTATATTATTTATAAAAGTACTTAAAATCACACTTTTGCTTTGCAAAAAATCAACCAAATAGTAACACCCTCATTCTTGACAATTAACTATTTTTACACACAAAACTTGCAAACTTCAAATAAATCAGCGATAGCAATTACATTGGAAGCATGCAAATATAAGTTGCACTACATTGCTGGTTTACAGCTTAATATAATAGTAACATAAATTTTAGAAAGGATGATGACATGGTGATGTTGGAAGAGCAAAACACTTGCAAACCACCATCCAGCCATTGATGAGCCTTGAAAAGAAGTCGCCACTAAAAGTAAAACATCACATCCTGAATTGAAAAGGTGAAAGATTCAAACCCAAATATTCTTTACTGGCCCGTTAAATTATGCATCCCTATTTCAATCTTCATTAAATTGATTTTCATTTTTCACTAAATTGTGCATCCCTATTTCAATCTTCATTGTTTATATCGTGATCACCAAGTAATTACTCCAAAGATACACCAGCTACATCATCAACATCAATCACAAATAAAGTGATCATCATCAATCACGATAAGGTCATTAAAAACAACTAATTCGGGATCGTTGATGAAAAAATCAAATTCGGGATCATTGATCATCATCAATATTTAGAGACTATTTATCTAGATCAAATAATATGCCAATAGATAAACCAAGAGGTTATGTTCGAAAACACACATTCAAGCATCCTTAAATTGAATAATATAAAAAAGTGAATTACAATTGTGACCGTGTCAGTCCTCTTAGACGACGACGACGAAAACAACAACAACAACAATAACAACAACAACAATAATAATAATAATAATGAGCAACTTGAGTGTAAAATGTCAAACATACCACAAAATGAATATCCGCGGGAGCCAAATGAAAATAATGAATCACCCTGCGGAACATGTAAGCCCCAAATTCGCTTCATACCTAGAAAAATGAAAATCATTAAAATGCAAGAAGTGGGAGAAAACAACAGTCAAACTATAACCACAAACTGGAGCCCATAACCACAACTGCTAAGTATCAAAAACCTAGGATCAAACAACAGTCCCAAAGGCAAATAAGTAGTAGTAAGTTGCAAACATCTCAATTATCCCATATGATAACTGAAAATTAATTAGCAAGCTCAAAATTAAAGCAAATGGTCTCACATGTATGTTGAGGATCAGAAGTTGCAGGGCACATTTTGGATAAATTTTAGGATATCCCATTACATGTAGATACAATAGGTATATTCAAACATACATTGACATAAAGGGTATAACTACAAAGGAAGTTTCAATGCATTAATAAGTTATAACACAAATTAAAAAAATAGCAATCTCAAAAGAACCCCAAAGTCGATGTCAAAGAGAACCCCCAAAAATTATAAACAAAACCAACTGAATTACTATTAATAACGCAAATCGCAAGCACAGGAAAAAAAAAAATCAATGTTGAAGTTTTTCATCATCTATGAATGGGTAAGAAAGATAACTCCATGTCCATAACGATCCTTTGATCAATAACTTTAGAAAATTAACCTGCAAAGCAACCGAGTTTTACATAAGGAGCCTGTAATTTTAGGGGTAGTAAAATTGGGGTATTTTTTGGATTGTCTAAGGGCAAATAAAATATTTCAAAGACAAAATTATTTAATTGGAGAATATGTTTTATAAGGAAGTAGAGATGACGATTAGTTGTTAAAAAAATTATTTTAAAGATGAAAGTATAAAAATCATAAATATGAACATAATTAACAAAACATATACAAATACGATCATAAATGAACAACATT
>NW_025215677.1:0-18007 GCF_010389155.1 Erigeron canadensis | reverse complement strand
GAGCCCTCTGAAGATTTGTCCAGAAATTATGTGAAACTCTTGAACAACTTACTATACAGATCTGGATTCACCAGATTTGTTCATGGACTTCACTCGCAGTGCAAGATCTTTTCACTGAAGAACATTCTCACTGAGTCGAAGACTGAATCTAAGAAAGAAGTTTGACAAATAATGGAGCTCACTGGAGACTTACCACCAGATCTCCTGAACTGGAGTCCTTGTCAGTGTTCTAGACCTTACAAGTCTGACACTGATTACGAGGAATTGACTTTATGCCTTTACATGCCTTTACCTACGGTAATCCATTTGTCCTTTGTTAAAACCCTTACACGCATGTAAAGGTGGTTGGTTAATTAGAAGACAAGTCACTATCATGCGACTTTATTCTTGTACTTTAAGCAATGCATTTAAGGAATTAAAGTAATTTCCTTAAATGCATGTAACCATATTTGTACGGCAAAAAGAATATTATATTTATTCTTTTTGCCTATAAATACCAAGTCACTTCCTCGTCCAAATTACATACTTTGCAATTTGGTGCCTTTGCTCAAATACTCTCGATCTAAAACAGTTATACTTCACAACTTTAAGTATTTCGATCAAGAGTTTATTTGTAGCAAAATTAGATCACTTGTAATTCATAGGTTGTTTAGATACTTACTTTGTAATATATGTTCCGCAACAACCTTGTATTTATTTAACATCAATAAATAAAATACACTTGAAAATACATTGTGTCTCACCATTTTACTTACTTGCATATCTTTATATTGCTTAAGTACGTATTACTTTATATATATTCTGCATTTATATTTATAGTAATACTAGTCCAATCTAGTGCTTACTTGACGTTTATACTAGTCCTATCTAGTGATTACTTGACGTTGTATTCTACACGTTGGGTTAAACCATCGAGTGAGGGACTTCACAATTGGTATCAGAGCAGAGGCTAACATTTGTCTAGATCTGCATTTTCCGCGATGGCCAACCCAGAGAATACACAAGGAAACCCCATTAAATAATGAACCTCCTCCCATTAATGAAACTGAACAGACTAATGACCATGTAATAATAATCCACTACCACCACCTCCTATTCCTGTTTCTCCACACCGTGCATGTGCATTACTGAAACACTCATGTTCCAAATTCAGTGGGAATGGTGATAAATTTGGCACGTGGAAAGCTAGGATGTTATTACATGTTACTGGTATTGAGAGGAATATGCTTAAAGCTTTAAATGAAGGACCCTATATTCCTAGAAGTCCTCTCAATCCACTTCTTGATCCAACTGGAGCAAGATCTGGGAGGGAAAAATGGGAGGAACACTGGTCTGAAGAGGAAAGAAGAGACTGGTCAATATTGACACTACCTTAAAAGTCATGATCCTCGGGGTCGTTCCTGAAGCTCTTGTACCCACACTAGTGCTTTATCCCAGTGCTAAAAGCATGTGGGATGAACTAGTGAACTAGTATGAAGGTGGTGATGATACTATTGTTAACAGGAAAGTGGCTTAAATAAGAAGTACGAGTCATTTTTTGCCCTACCCAATGAATCATTAACTGGTACCTACACCAAATTTATTTCTATCATAAACCAGTTGAGAGGGCTTGGGGTAGAAAAAGACAAGGACATACTTCTTGAAAAATTTTGTGACATTCTTCCATCTAAATGGTCTCATATGATCGTGGTCTTGAGACAAGGTAAAACCTTGCACTCTCATACTCTATCAACATTGTATGGAGCCTTCAGATTCACTGAAGAGAATCAAGCCCAGAGAATTGAGGCAGAAAAAAGATGCTATTAATCAGGCTTCCAGTAGTTCCCCTGTGGTTAGTCATACTGAACCACCATGTGCAGCATTAATGTCTTCCGAGAATGTATTTTCGATGAAGAAGATGATGTCTGAATTAATGGATTCTGATGGCTATGATGTCATGATATATATCTCTCCAGATTATGATGAAACTGATAGTGATGATCTGATGGCTATGATGACTAAAACGTTTAACCGTTTCAAAGCAAGAGCTAACAGACCCACTGGATGCACCCAGTTCTTCCACTGACAAGACCAATCTAACATGCTATAAGTGTGGGGCGAAAAGGTCATTTCATGAAAGAGTGCAAGTCCAATCAGTTTGTCTCTTAATCTGGTCTATCAACTTCTTATAACAAGCCTGATGATAGCTACAGAGTAAAATACAAAAAGCTTAAGGCTCAAATTGCTCTCATGTCTGCAGAAAAAGATAATAATAAATGCATGGTAGCTAAAGAAGAATGGGTTCCCTCTGATGACTCATCAGTTGATGATGAAGAGAAAAGAGATTGTTGCTATATGGCTCTAGCTGATGAAGAGCATTTGGTGAAAGAAGATGTCACATCTGGAAGATGGGTGGACATTGTCATTAAGAAGGTAATAGATTATGACAAAGAAACTGATCCTGAATTAAAATTGGACATTGCTGAAACTTTAAACTCTGATTTAATGTTTGTGGAAACTGTTCGTTCAGAAATGTCAAATAATTTTGAAACAGATTTTTCTGAAATGGCAAATTTACAATCAAAGTTAAAAGAATTGCAAGATATTGAACTCTCTTTCAAAGCACAAGTTTTGGTTACTGAACAACTGGTCCAAGAAATAGAAGAACTGGAAAATATTTTAACAAAAGAATAACATGTTATCCAATCATGGCTTGAGACCAAGAAACCATATGATGGTGCACGTAACCAGTACCCCTCCCAAAAACGTGCATATCTGGGGGGTGATGTCAATGCTGCTGCATTAATACCTGTTGTTGACCGATTGCCTGAAGTGTTAAAACCTAGCATTATTTATGATGAACCAACAACACCCAAAACTTGTATTATTCCTCCTGTTCAATTGTCTGAGGTTAAGACTGGAGCTCCCCAGATGAATGCTCCAGTCAAGAAGGTTAAGCAGAATAAACCTTTGCCTCAATCATCTTCTAAAGAACCCAGGTTCAGAAAAAGAAGAATGTTGTTATTCCACCTAAGCAAAACGTATAGTCATCTGGAAAGGCTATGGTGTCATCTGAAGAAACTATTTTGTTAAGGCTGGAGAGTCAATTTCAACTACTGGCTCGTCAAGTTTAAAGTTGCAATGCAAGAATTAAAAATTTGAGGGTACTTCATCTGGCCCTAAGCAAAATACAAAACCTTTTTCCAAGAAAGAAAAATCGAGCACACCTATTGATAAGAAAAAGAAAAAGGTTTCAAAACTATCAGTTCCAGTGGTGTTTACTGAGAAACCCACTATTTTTGAAAGTGAAATCAACCAGATACCAGCTGGGATCCATCCTTGTGGATCCAGAGAACCCATTAGTCGATGGGTTCGCAAACCTTTAAACTAATATCTGGTGGATGTGCAGGGCGATCAAAAGAATATATTTGGTATCTTCACAGCGCTATTGGAAGGACAATGACCGAATGTAAGACCCTGCTAGAGGAGTTTGTTGTTTCAGACGGACCCTCTATTACTTTTGGAAATGATGGTTCTGGAAAGACTGAGGGATATGGTGTTCTGAATAATGGTCAAGTCAAATTCAGACGGGTGGCTTATGTAAATGGTTTGAAATATAACCTCATAAGTGTAAGCCAGTTGTGTGATGATGGCTACTAGGTGTTATTTAACATCTCTCAAGGCATTGTATTTAATAAGGATTGGAAGGTAGTACTGATTGCTCCAAGAAAGGGAATGTGTACGTGATGGATATGGAAAGCTCTCTTCAGAGCAGTGTTTCTATACCAAGGCTGATGAAGACACAAACTGGCTATGGCATAAAAGGTTATCCCATTTAAATTTCAAAAATATTAACAAGTTGTCCAGAAAACAACTTGCAGATGGGATACCTTCTGTCTCCTTCAAAAAGGAAAGGCCATGTCTAGGATGTGAGATGGGTAAGCAGAAACACACCAGTTTCAAGACGAAATAGAATTTTAGCATATCTGAACCTCTTCATATGCTTCATATGGACCTTTTTGGTCCAGTGAATGTTCAGACTCGTGCTGGTAAGAAATATACCCTGGTAGTTGTTGATGAATACTCCAGATATTGTTGGGTAATATTTCTTAGGTCAAAAAATGAAACTGCTGCTGAAGTCATTGCTCTTATCAAGCAAATTGAACTCAAATATAAACGAAAGGTGTGTCAGTTAATAAGTGATAATGGAACAGAATTCCAGAATGCCACTCTGGAGAAATTCTGCACTGACACTGGCATCTCCCAGAATTTCTCTTCAGCACACACTCCAGAGCAGAATGGAGTTGTAGAAAGAAAGAACAGAACGCTGATAGAAGCTGCCAGGAGTATGCTTGCTGAATCTGGTCTTCCAAAAATGTACTGGGCTGAAGCAATTTCAACTGCTTACCAGACACAGAATCGCTCAGTATATGTGAAGTGACACAAGAAGACATCCTATGAAATACTAAGAAATAGAAAACCAAATATTGGTTATTTTCACGTTTTGGATATCCAGTATGTATATATATAAACCAAATATTCAGCTTTGGCATCAAATTTGCCTAACTGACTCCTGGACGTTTTTGGATATCCAGTCAGTTAGGCAAATTTGATGCCAAAGCTGATGAAGGATATTTCTTAGGATATTCAGCCATTCGTAAAGCCTTCAGAGTCTACAACAAAAGACTGGAAAAGGTCCAGGAGTCAATTCATGTCACATTTGATGAGTCAAATGAAGCAATCAATAAAAAGCCAACCCTTAATTCACCCCCAGAAAGTCCAATTATCTTTGGTGAATCTGATTGTTGAGTCCCAATGCTATTTGTAAATTTGGTGATGACAAATCTGATATATATAAACACTTAGTAATCTTTTGGTTCTTGTAATCTGATCTGGGTCAGACTAAGCTGACACAGCTTGCGATCTGTAACTGACTCAGATCATGCTTCATATATTGTAATTGTCTATCTTATGGAAGCAAGTGTTGTTCAAGCTGCATCAAATGGTTATAGCATTCAGTCCAAATCAAAGAGGAGGATTGAAGATAGAAGATCAAGTTGTTGGTGGAAGACAGCTTAAGATTAGCAGTCAGCTTGGAAACACTTAGACAGATTTGCTCTTGACAAATGAGCAATCTGTGTCTAAACAATTAGTGAAGATTATAGCCTGGATTTATTGATAAGGACGTATGACATTACTAGGAAGGTTCCTAGAATCTGGGTTGGTGGTTTACTTACATATGCATGTCCATACTCTCATTGGACAATCAAAATGACGTGCTGCAGGTTTTGGGGACTACAAGTACGATGAAGGCACGTTCCAATATTCCCTGATCATCCAACCATAATTGAAGACGTGGCTTATTTGGACACCAAGTTAATTTGAAGCTTTCGCCTATAAAAGCTACAATCCTTGAAGGCATATGTGAGACATTCCTTTGAATCATTCTTCACAAAAAGTTCTCTTTGCTCTTATACACAGCCTCGTTTGTGAGAAGTCAGCTTGGGCTGCTTCTCTTGAGAAAGAACTTATTCGATTGTTGTTTGTCAATTCATAGGGTTGTTTCGATTGTTGTCCGCAACAACCCTGTAATTCTTTGTATAGTTTTATTTCTTAATAAAGGATTACATTTGAAAAACGTAATCAGTGCCTAAGAATGTTTATTTTCTAGCTTTACTGTTTTATTGATTCTTATAACTCACATTGTTTAATATACTTATTGGATCAATTAAAACCCTTTATAAAAAAAAGTATAGGAAAAACGAAATAGTTGTATTCACCCCCCCCCCCTCTACAACTACTTGTGTATATTATACCTTGGTATATTGTTACACCTCTGGGACATAACAAGTGGTATTAGAGCAGGGGTTAAAATTTAACTTGACTTGATCCTTGCTTATTTTCCTTTTGTAAAGCATAATGTCATCGTATGTTGATAATGATTCTTCTACCCGACCACCTATGTTTGATAAAGATGATTTCAGTGGGTGGAAAGGTCGTATGTCTTTGTTCCTTGAATCCATTGACAACAATATGCCTGACATCCTTGTGGATGGTCCTTATGTTCCTACATCGACTTTTGTGATTGATGCTGTGGTCAGGGAAGGTCAACCAACCATTCCTGCCACAGTCAAATCCATTGTTAAGGACAAGACAGATTGGGGAGATGAGGATAGGAGATTGGCCAACTTGGATGTGAAGGCACGTAACTTCATTGTCCAAGCTGTGCCTAAAGACATTTACCATTCAATTAAAATGTGTTCTACAGCAAAGAAAATGTGGAGTACATTGACTGTCATGTTTGAGGGTTGCTCTACTTCCATGGAATCTACCATACTACTCTCACTAGGAGGTATGAGAGATTTTCTCATTGAGAAATGAATCCTTGACTGACACTCATACTCGCTTTAATGCTTTAGTGAATGATTTAGCTGCTGTTGGAATTACTAAGAAAACTGATGTGTTGAAAAGTAAATTTCTTGATTCATTACCACCTAAATGGAATAATTATATTTCTTCTATGAAACTAAGTTCTGTGTATCAAGATCTTGATCTCCCTGGACTTTTTGGTTTACTTCATAATCAAGAATGTTCAGAAGCTGAGAAACTAATTGTTGTGGGTGATTCTTATAGTCAGCCTGCTAGTGCAATTGTTGCATCTATGACTGAACACCCTAGTTCAATTTCTAATGAGATCATTCCATGCATCAATGAATCTGTTCCTGTGATTTCTAACACAAATTCTGTTTGTTCTGAATCTGATGTTGATGAATCTGATGGTGAGGACCTAGCCAATGAGGTGGCTTTGTTAGCTGAAAGGATAAGAAGGAGATCATTCAATAAATTCAAAGGAAAAGGTAGAAGTGGGCAAGCTGATAAGACCAAGAAGCCATTTGACGTGTCCAAGGTCACTTGCTACAAGTGTGGTAAGCCTAGACACATGGCTGGTGATTGTAGATCCAAAGAGTCTTCTCAAGCTGTGCCATCCAAAGGTGGAAGAAATGAAAAATACTCAAAGCTCAAGACCAAATATAAGGCCTTGAAAGCACAAGTGGCTGAGCCGAGTAAGAAAGTTGAAAAAGATGAGAAGAGTTTGATAGCCAAAGACTGGGCTGAGAGTGCCACTTCCTCTGATGATGAGAAGTATAAGGATGCCAAGTGCTTTATGGCTAAAGAAAAGTTTGCTGAGGATCTTGTCAAGATTCAACAGCAATCTGAGTTAGCTCACAAGGCATCTTCAAGTCAGACTGCTCCACCTGAGGTAAATATCTTTTCTAATCTGTGTGACAATGAAAAACTATCAAGGCTAAATAGACTTGGTGATGAGGTTCTCTTGCAAAAACACTTTAATCAAGAACTTAAAAAGGAAATTTCAATTTTAAAACAAGAAGTAAGCTCAAAGATTTTCACCATTGAAAAGCTTGAATCTGAAGTAAAAGCTCAAAAACAATTAAATGCTATCTTGGTCACTGAAGCTAAAACTTTAGAAGAAAAGTTTTTGAAAATCAAGCATATAACTGAATCATGGTGCACTGGTTCCAAAAGAGCTGCAAAATGTGTCAATGTGCAAGTTCCTCATCAAGTTCAAGCTATTTTTGATGGTGACTATGATAGAGCTATTGCTATCAGTGAAGTCTGTGCCATGGAACCTTGTTATCAGCCTCCTTCACCACCCAAAGTCCAAACCAAAGGAGAGAACTCTAAACAAATTATATTGGTTCAGAAGTCTGGTAATGGTTTTAATGATCCTGAGAAAGTTGGTCAAACCATTGCTGAAGCTGTGTCTGAATCTGATAGGGTAGTTGAATTAAAACCCGAGGAAACTCTTGATTTATCAAACCTATCAATTACCCAATCTGTGTCAAATTCAAAATTTAAGTCAAACAATGGTGAATCAAAAAGAAATAAAAGGAAGATTAGAGATCATGTTGTTCTAAAAGAAAAGAGCAAAATTCTGAAGAATAAGAAGTCTCTTTCAAATGGAAATGTTTTACCAACCGAATCTGTGTCTAATCCAAACCACCTCAAATCTGACTCTGACAAAATAATTTCTAAATATGTTGAGTCCAGAAAAGGTAAGATTTCTAATGACACTAATTTACTTACAAGTGTGTCTGATTCAAATATTGTTGATCAAAGTAAATTAAGGTCTGAATGTAAGAAATCTGGAATAGGCAAAGGTTTGGTTCAAGAGGAAACTCTAAATGTTGCAAGAAAGAATTTCAAATCTGGCAAGGGTCAGGTTAAGCAACAATGGGTTTCTAAATGTGATAAGAATATTGGTTCTGTTTCCCAATCTGAGTCAGACCCTGTGGTCAGCTCTGGTGAACCCATCCTTAGAGGGGTCCCAAAATGAACTAATATCTTATCAAAAATGTAGGGCTATCACGATGCACATACCTGGCACTTGGACAGTGGGTGTTCCAAGCATATGACCGGATGTAAGTCCCTGCTATGTAGCTTTAGGACAAGCACTGGTCCTAGTGTTACATTTGGAGATGATTCCCAAGGAAGAACTGAAGGATTTGGCATTTTGTCAAATGGTCCCCATACTTTTAGAAAAGTGTCTTATGTGAATGGCTTGAAGCACAATCTGATAAGTGTGAATCAATTGTATGATGCTGGCTATGAAGTAAGATTCCGAGCTGATAAGGGCATTGTTCTGGATTTGGAAGGTAATGTGGTGTTAATTGCTGAGAGAGATGATTTTTGTATTCTCTTGATATGAGAAGTGCAACTGTGACAAGAGAAGTATGTTTCATGTCAAAGAATCAAGATGAGTTGAATTGGTTGTGGCATAAGAGGCTGTCTCATATGAATTTCAAAGACATCAACAAGCTATGTAAGAAAGAGTTGGTGTCTGGTCTGCCAGTGATAAAATATGAGAAGGACAAGCTGTGTGGTCCTTGTGAAAAGGGTAAGCAACACAAAGCTTCCTTTAAGTCAAAAACATGTTCAACCATTGACAGTTGTTTAGATTTGCTACACATGGATCTGTTTGGACCAATAAGTACTCCTTCATTTAATGGAATGAGGTATACTTTGGTCATTGTTGATGAATATTCATGATATACATGGGTTTTCTTTTTGAAGCATAAGAGTGATGCAACTGATAGTATTATTCATTTCATTAAGCAAGCTGAAATACTATACAAAAGGCCTGTTAGGTAGTTGAGGAGTGACAATGGCACTGAATTAAAAAAGGTCACTCTCAACTCATTCTGCAGTGAGAAAGGTATTTCACAAGTGTACTCAGCAACAATAACTCCCCAACAAAATGGAGTTGCAGAAAGAAGAAACAGAACCCTGATTGAAGCTGCCAGATCCATGATGGCACAAAACAATGTCAAGCCTCATTTTTGGGCCGAAGCTATTCACACAGCCTGCTTCACTCAACACAGGTCTCTTATTGTGAAAAGACACCAAAAAACTGTATATGATCTTCTCAGGGGGAGAAAACCAGAAATTGGTTTCCTAAGAATGTTTGGCAGTCCTTGTTACATTCTGAATCAGAAAGACCATCTTGGCAAGTTTGAAGAAAAAGCAGATGAAGGCATCCTACCCTATGCCACAATGATGAAGGCCTACAGAGTGTAAAATAAAAGAACCAAAACTATTAAAAACTCTGTAAATGTGACAATTGATGAAGGCTGCTCCAAGCCAGACTGCTCTCTACTTGAAGATGACAATATTGATTTTGAAGAACTGGCTGTTCCTGAAAATGAGCCTCCCTCTAATCCACCAATTGAAAATAAGAATGCTCAAACTCAGGGGGAGCAAGTATTTGAAGAAGAAGAGTTACTTATTTTTGAAAATGAGCAAGCTGATCCTTCTAGTGAATGACTCCCAAGCTGACTCTGTTCCATCAACTCCAATCCATGCTGACCGTTTGATTCCTCAAAATGATCTAGCTGGAACGTCTAATGTGAGTCAGCCCATTGTCCAGGAATCAAATAATACCCATCATGTAACTAAATGGACAAGGAGTCATCCAATCAACCAAATCATTGGTGATCCTTTATCTGGTGTAAAAACAAGAAGGAAGGCAACAGGCAATTTCTGCATGTTTGTCAATTTTGTGAGTAAAATGGAACCAACTGAGGTTGCTGAAGCTCTGTCAGATCCATCTTGGGTAAATGCAATGCAAGATGAATTAACACAGTTTGAAAGAAACAAGGTTTGGGAACTTGTTCCAAGACCTCATCATTTTAAAACTGTGATTGGAACCAAATGGGTCTATAGAAACAAGATGGATGAAAGAGGAGTTGTGATCGAAACAAGGCAAGATTAGTAGCTCTTGGATACAGACAAGAAGATGGGATTGACTATGATGAAACCTTTGCTCCTGTAGCAAGATTGGAAGCCATCAGAATGTTTTTGGCTTACTCTGCTCACAAAGGCTTCAAGGTTTATCAAATGGATGTGAAAAGTGCTTTTCTGAATGGGAAATTGGAAGAAGAAGTCTATGTTGAACAACCTCCAGGTTTTGAAAGCTCAAACTTTCCTAATCATGTGTATAAGCTTGACAAGGCTCTCTATGGCCTCAAACAAGCTCCAAGAGCATGGTATGATACTTTATCCAAATTCTTATTAGAAAACAAGTTCAAAAGAGGTAATGTTGACAAGACTTTATTTGTGAGAAAATACAATGGTGATATTTTACTTGTACAAATATATGTAGATGACATAATTTTTGGTTCTAGCAGTGAAAGACTTTGCAAAAAGTTTTCTAAACTAATGTCTAAAAAGTATGAGATGAGCATGATGGGAGAAGTTAACTATTTTCTTGGTTTACAAGTTAAACAAACCAAAAATAGTATTTTCATAAATCAAGGAAAATATGTTAAAGATTTACTGAACAAATTTGGTTTTAGTGATTGCTCACCTATGAAAACTCCTATGGGAACTGGTGATAAGCTAAGTGAAGATAAAAGTGGAAAACCCACTGATGTCACTGCTTACAGGGGTATGATAGGCTCTCTACTTTACTTAACTGCTAGTAGACCAGATATTATGTTTGCTACATGTCTATGTGCAAGATATCAGGCTAATCCTAAAGAATCACATCTTAAAGCAGTGAAGAATCTTTAGATACCTTAAAGGTAGTCCCAATCTGGGTCTTTGGTATCCCAAAGACTCTGGATTTGATCTAATTGGCTATTCAGATTCTGACTTTGCAGGCTGTAAGATTGATAGAAAAAGTACTTCTGGAGCTTGTCAATTGCTTGGCAATAGACTTGTAAGCTGGTCTAGCAAGAAGCAACATTCAGTTTCCATCTCTACAGCGGAAGCTGAGTATGTTGCTGCTGGGAGCTGCTGTTCACAAATTTTGTGGATGCAATTTCAGCTACAAGATTATGATGTCACTGCCTCAAAGACTCCTATCTTTTGTGACAATACATGTGTCATAGCAATCTTCAACAATCCAATACTTCATTCTAGGACCAAGCATATCGATATCAGATATCACTTCATTAGAGATCATGTGATGAAAGAAGATGTTGAACTGCACTTCATTCCAACTGAGAATCAGCTTGCTGATTTGTTCACCAAGCCATTGGATGAAAACAGGTTCAATTTTCTAATAAGTAAGCTGGGAATGCTAAATATGTAAAAGGCAGTGTGATAAGTAATGATAAACTCAACCCCTTTGAATTTTGTTAAAGTTTTAAGGGCAAGCTGTGTTTGACACAGACTACCTGTCTTTACTTAGTAAAAATCAAGTTAAAATGGGTAAGCTGAGTCTGACCCAGCTTGGGCTGTTTTTATTATTAACTATCTTAGTGCATTTTATTATTTCGCATATTTTATTTAGTTTAACTTATATATCTTTTCTGATCAATGAGTGAGTAACACGTGTGGAGGCAACAGACTTTTACTGCAAAAGTACCCCCTACTGGTTGTTCTCATCCAATCAAATCATTTCTCTCTCTTTCCTCCAAACGGTTATTTTAAAATATGTATATATATTCTTGTATATTTCCCAAACAAATTGTATTTTTCATACTCTTATTTTTCTCTCATCTTATTTTAACCTAATCTCTGTTCTATTCCATCAAATTTTTAATCTTTTTCTTTGTTCTTTAATTATCTAATTATAAATGGCTTCATCATCATCTCAATCTGCTAATAACTCTAACAATAACGATTTCTCATCTGAATCTGGGTTTCTACACCTAGCTCCGGTAAGCGCGGTCAAGCTTTCACCCTATGTTGTGGGTTCTGATGTAGTTGTAAGCCCGACTGATCTTGATACTGGTAAAATCAAGATCGTCAATCTTGTCTCCGCCAATGTTCATCCACCTTCTTGGGCAAAAGGTTTGATGAAATTGTTTCTTTTTATGGCATCATCCCTTTGGCAAGATATTGATTGAGAAGCCGGATGTGGTGTACCAGGACATGCTCTGCAAGTTTTGGGCAAGCTGTGTGGTGGGTCAGACGAAGAAAGGACATGCCGTAACTCGAGGCACCATCCTTAATGGTAAGAAACAGGTATTCATTACTTTAAGAAGACTTAGGTCTGCTTTTGAACTGTCTTACATGCCTGAAGATGATTATGAAAATGTTGTCTCTCACACTGAAGCCAAAAACATTTTACCTATTTGTGGATATTCAGGTCCATTGGCTTCAGTGGTTAAAATGAAATATTTAACTGGCATTTGGAATTATCTTCTAAGTACCTTATGTAAATCTTTACAAATGAAGGCAGGCAGTTTTGATCAGCCTAATGTTCTTGAATTACAACTTTTTCATTCCTTGGTCACTATGACCAGAGTAGATTATGCAGGACTTATATTTAAAGACTTAGTTGGCCGAGTCAACAATAAGACTTTTACCATACCTTATGGTAGATTTCTTGGTCTCATCATCGAAGCAATCGTTGATGGGGACTTCAGTTTGGCAACTGGCCAGACTGTAGAGTGCAAGGCCATTAATACTAATATTTTTAACAGTCCCAAGGTAACTGCGCAGGGATTAACCCAAGCAATGCAGGTTTACCTTGATTTTTGCAGGAGAAGACAAAAGGAACAAGCATTACAGGAAGCTGCCTCTCCTTCGACGCGATCTGAGTCCAACACTCAATCTGCCAATTAGGAGAGTCAAGGTACTCAATCTCTTGAACCCTTAAACTCTTCCAAATCTACTCCTTCTTCTTCTTCTTCTTCTGAGGGTGAAGAGTTGGCTACAACATCAGCCACTCTAGCCACACCCTCAACCACCATTTCCAAATCCGCCTCCAAAAGACCCATTGTTGAGGACTTAGTACGCAATGTACAAAAAGAAAAGATCCAAGAGAAATTTATCAGCTTTAGAGGTTGACAAAACAACCATAAGAACTAAAGTCTCCCAAGGTGCATTGGAAGCTGAGGAACGTTCCAAAGCTGACTCTGC
Source organism: Erigeron canadensis (assembly GCF_010389155.1). Taxonomy (NCBI): domain Eukaryota; kingdom Viridiplantae; phylum Streptophyta; class Magnoliopsida; order Asterales; family Asteraceae; genus Erigeron; species Erigeron canadensis. The sequence goes on along the minus strand of NW_025215677.1, from coordinate 4,636 downwards.
CACCCAAGCTGATAAGCTGGATTCACCACGCCCATCTGCACTCTCCCAAAAGAGTGTAGACGAGTCAAAGGGAACAACTACTTCTGTCCAACCTCCAAACAGGGTGAAGACATTGAAACAAAGACCTCCTCCCAAGGTCATACTGTGTCTAAGCCTAATTCGCCATCATCAGCCTCCCAGAAGGTTGATGATATCACTAAAGGGACACCAGAGGATCTGCCCAGATCCAAAAAGAGTCAGAGTCTGTGCACATGTTGACTGAGGATGATCAACCAAAGGATGTTAGCATCAAACGCCTAAGTGACACTGCTCTCATTCCCCAAGCTGGTCAGACTCCTACTTTTACACTCTGAGTCTACACTGGCTGTCAATGCCCTTCTAGATCACAAGGAGGGGTACAGGCCTAATTCTCCCTCGTGATACTTTGGTGACACAACACAACTCTGTTGAAAGGCAATCATCTACCCTTAACATTACATCTGCAGGGTCTGTGTCTGCATCTGTCCTTGGACAGAGGGATCCTGTAGGTTACATGGCTCTCTTTAGGGAGGTCATGTTAGCCCCTTGTGCAGCAAAGGGAACCATTGATAGTCCTCACGATGTCAATGAGAATCAGATCACTATCTCCGGAAGTGATTCTTCATTCGATGATGTGCTTGCCCATCCATCCTCAAGGGATGCTCTGATGGAAGATGCCAGTGGAGGTGTTAATCAAAATCAAGATCAACAAATTCCCACTGGCCTTCAATCTGAATTACATGTCAATCCTTCTCAGATTGTTCAGCACATCATCATTTCTGAAAGATCTGCTATGAGACTCATTCTCATGAGAAAATGCACCAAAACTCCCTTAGCCTCCACCCCTTCTATATGAGCCCAATGACCCTGATTTTAAGGATTGCAGGCTGCTCTTTTCAGAGTCAGTGGCCTTTAGGCCAACTGCAAGTCTTTCCCAAGCTGCCACTATCTCATCCTTAGATATGGTAAATCAGCTCACTGAGTTCATATCAACCTCTAAGGTTGAGAACTTAAAGTTGGTTGAAGGCATGGTCAAGATCCAAAAGGATCAGGAATTGACGGATAAGAAGGTAGAGAAGCTGTGTCAAGATCACAAAGAAACTGAAGAAAGGGTGATAAAGGCACTTGAGAATATGGAGAAGAGCCAGAGCAAGCTGACAGAGTCTCTTGATGGGTTGACTAAAGCAATGATTGAACAAAATGAATTAAACAAGAGTACTCTGGGTCAGATTGAGAAGAATGCAATCAAGTTCACAGAGATGTATCCATTGAACTAAAAAATTCCAACAAGTCACAAACTGAATTCAAGAAAGAGTTAGTGGATATCTCTAAAGGTGTACAATCTAACATGGTCAACCTTCATAATGATTTTATTGATCTACACAGATCCTGGTCTGCAAACAACTTCAGAATTGACATGTTAAATACAAGACTCAGTGGAATCTTTACTACTCCAGTAAGCTCCTTCCCTCCTGATGATGACAAAAAGGGGGAGAAGAAAAGAAGTGAAAGGAGTGAGGCTGAAATTGAGCAAGAAAGGATTGCAGTAGAGAAAGAGACTGCTGAGTATCTGAAGAAGTTGGATGCAAGATATGCCAAGGGCAAAAGAGAAAGGGAGGCCAATGATAGAAGAATGGTTGTCTATGGCTCTAATCCAAATAAGGAAGCTGAGGAGAAGATAAAAATGCCAGAGTCTGAGTCTGGTGGTGAAAGATCCGAAGGAAAGAATAAGGAATCTGTTAGGAAATATGATATTGTTGAGGGGGAGGAAACCAATATTGTGATGAATGTTTTTAGAGAGATAAGGAAGGAATTTGATGAAGGATATGCTGAGAAAGGAAAGTCTTCGCAATCTGTCCCTGCACAAGCTGTCCCAGCTTCCAAAGAAGTTGCAGTTGCTGATTCAACTTCTAGTGATGACACCACCACTTTGAGTCAATTTATGATGAAGAAAAGAGTATTTGGTGAAGGCTCAAGTGATGTGAAGGTCTTGACTCAAGAAGAAAAAGACTGGGAGTTTGCTGCAGAAAGAGCTCAAGAGATGAAGGTATCCATCAAGGATGCATACAAGATGATTGTGGAAGACAGGTTGAAAGATTGAAGCTGACAGCTCTTGAGTCTGATCTTGAACTGGCCAAAGCACTTCAAGAACAATTAATAAGGAAGATGAAGAAGTATTACCAGTTGTGGGATCAAAGAGAAAGGCTGTAGAAAGAGAAGGGAAAAAAAGGTGGTGGTTCACTCCAAACCATCACAGATTGTCAAGGATGTTAGGGAGAGTTCCAAAGCTCATGCTGGATGGGAAGCTGTGGATATCAAGAAAACAAAGGAAAGATTGAATCATAGAAAGTATCCACAGACCATCCTTCAGGTTATATTAAAAAGAAGGAAGAATCAATCACTCCAAGCATCAGATGTACTAGAGAAGGCTATGAAATACTTGGGAAACCTATTATCTTGACAAGCTGTTTGATCTAGGTTACACTGAGTGGGTTCAGCTATATGACATCATCTATAAACAACCCGGCATTCAGAGAGATTGTCTTGGAAGCACTTGAGAAGAAGTTGGCCATTATTGTGAAAAACAAGATTGATGTCTCAAGTCTACCAAAACCAAGATACTATGACATGGAAGAAGAAGAAACTGAAGAGCCTTTGAAAAGAAGAAGAACAAAACATGTCAAGCTGATGGTCCTGAAGGGGATCACACAGATTTCATCAGGCAATTAAACCCTTCAGAGCTACTTGAGCAATTGGCACCTGAAGCTCGAGATAAACTTCTGGTCATCTGAATCTGTCTCTGCCTACTAGCAGTCAAGATGCAAAGTGTGGATTGCACATTACTGAGCCTGAGCATGGGATGTATTTGCAAATGCTAGAGGGCAACTTATATTTCAAAGAACTGCTGAGTTGAAACAGGTACCAAAATGCACCTATTTACCTTGTACAGATTCTGTGTCAATTTTTGTGAACAAGGAAATGGGTACGAGCAGTTTCTCATTGAAGAAGGATTGGATAGAAAAGTTGATGTAACAGTTGCCCCTTCATTGAAGTAAAAAAGAAACTGTAGATATCTTAGGAATTAAGTGAAGTGTTTGTAAGATATTCTCCTTTGAAATGCTATTATATATATTCAATCAGTTTTTCTTGTTACAACTTCTAGTCTAATCAAAAAGAACCCAAAAGATTCAAAGGGTCAAAATTTAAAATTTACTTTGATTCCTTGTAAGCTGATAGTTAGATAAGGGTGTAGGGTTTTGTCATCATCAAATAGGGGGAGATTGTTGAGTCCCAATGCTATTGTAAATTTGGTGATGACAAATCTGATAATAAACACTTAGTAATCTTTGGTTCTTGTAATCTGATCTGGGTCAGACTAAGCTGACAAAGCTTGCGATCTGTAACCTCATGCTTCATATATTGTAATGTGTATCTTATGGAAGCAAGTGTTGTTCAAGCTGCATCAAATGGTTATAGCATTCAGTCCAAATCAAAGAGGAGGATTGAAGATAGAAGATCAGTTGTTGGTGGAAGACAGCTTGGGATTAGCAGTCAGCTTGGAAACACTTAGACAGATTTGCTCTTGACAAACGAGCAATCTGTGTCTAAACAATCAGTGAAGATTACAGCCTGGATTATTGATAAAGGACGTATGACGTGACTAGGAAGGTTCCTAGAATCTGGGTTGGTGGTTTACTTACATATGCATGTCCACACTCTCATTGGACGATCAAAATGATGTGCTGCAGGTTTTGGGGACCACAAGTACGATGAAGGCACGTTCCAATATTCCTGATCATCAACCATAAATGAAACGTGGCTTATTTGGACACAAGTGAATTTGAAACTTTCACCTATAAAAGCTACAATCTTGAAGGTATGAGACATTCCTTTGAATCATTCTTCACAAAAGTTCTCTTGCTATTATACACAGACTGTCTGTGAGAAGTCAGCTTGGGCTGCTTTCTTGAGAAAGAACTTATTTGATTGTGTTTGTCAATTCATAGGGTTGTTTAGATATTGTAGGTTATCTTATTTCCGCAACAAACCGGTAATTCTTTGTTAGATTATTTCTTAATAAAGGATTACATTTGAAAAAGCAATTAGTGCCTAAGAATGTTTATTTTCTGCTTTAGTTTTATGATTATAACTCACATTGTTTAATATACTTATTGGATCAATTAAAACCCTTTATAAAAGAAAGTAGGAAAAATGAAACAGTTGTATTCACCCCCCCCCTTTGGACACTCTGGGACATTTCATATATTATCACTTATGCATGCATGCTTCAGATCTTCACCATTATACATACTCTAGGCTATCATTCATTCAGTTTTGACGTTGTTTCATTATCGATTCCACAAATCTTTAGGCATTTCACAATTTATTGAGATCTCATTATTTCTAGGTACCCGGGGTTTCTCAAAAACCTCCTGTCTAGATTCTCATCATCAATTGAATGGGGTATTTATACCTCGACTTTGACCATCATAAATTAATGCTCCTTTATTTTCGAGGCTTTTTATTTAGAATCGAATTTTCTACAAATTCAAATGTGCGTAGACTCATTACCAATCGGAGCAATTAGTAGCTGATATTTGTGATTCAATCACTATCT